>NC_041358.1:9345382-9452882 GCF_900634415.1 Cottoperca gobio | reverse complement strand
TCAGACTGTTCACTTGCCTGCCTGTCTGCCTGTCTGCTACCTCCTTCCGGCTTACTCACTCTCTTGCGCAACCTCCATCTACCATGCAGCCTTGCCATCTCCATTTTCCTACCGTCTCCAGTAATTGACAACATGTCAAGAAAGTAAACACACTTACTGTACTCTCTCTGAGTTCATACACTTTTTGGGCCTCAGCATACTCTAACACAGGGGTTGGGAACCTTTTTGGCTGGGAGAGCCATAAAAGCCAAATATTTTTTTATGTATTTCTTTCAGAGCCATATATTTAATAGATTTGAATGCAACTTTATGCGTGCATTTTTTAAGAATAACACTTCTCCGAGTACTAATAGCGGTATCAGTGTTTCATTGAACACGTGCTCTTTTATTAAATAAACTAAATGCTTACGTTATTTATCTCATGTATGTGCACGTTTCAGTGTTTATTGCACGGGTGTCAAACTCAGGGCAATTATATCCGACCCGCGAGAAAATATCATATGTCTGTCATACCTGGCCCACCGGTTTCGGTAATTTAATCAATGCATTGGCACAACCACGGGGAAATACATTCGAGGAAGTATCTAAATATGTGAATGGAATGAAAGTTTTTGGAAAGCAAAGGGAAACACACCACAGATCTCTGGGACGATGTGAGCTGGACTGTTTGTGCGACAAAACGAAGCATCTCACTGTTAAACCTGCAGCTTCAGGGCCGTGTGATCACGGACATGTATGATGCCGAGCTGCCTGTGGGAGACTTTGATGCAGAAGGAAACTTTGGTCACTACGTGTTTCCAAACACTGACAAACATCTCCCCCGCTGTCTTCCCGACAGCATTCTGCTCATAAACTGAGCGCATTTGCCGACTTTGTAGCTCAGATATTAAAATTGAACTGCTCAGCAATCCGTTTGCAGTTGACTTAAATATGTTCCATATCTTTTTGCACTTTATCCAATATGTCTATCCTGTTCAATAAATGTGGACCGTGTTTGGCCCTCGACGTAGTCCTAGTTTTTAATGTTGGCCCTCTCTGTGATTGAGTTTGACACCCCCGGTCTACTGCTTGCTTTGTGCAGTTTCTCCTCTGCTCGGTTTCACCTACGCACACACGTGTGAACACACCTTAACCTACAGCCAGACAGGGCGGAGGAAAGGAGAGGGGAGAACTAAAAACAAATCCGCTGATAAATGTTTTACTTTAAAATGACACAATATAATTATTTATTACCTGTTAATCATGTTAAATGTCAGCTCAAAATTGTCTGCGAGCCATATTGCGTTATCGAAAGAGCCATATATGGCTCGCGAGCCATATATTGCGTTATCGAAAGAGCCATATATGGCTCGCGAGCCATAGGTTCCCAACCCCTGCTCTAACAAGATGTTTGTCGAATTGTCTAATAGCGTCTGAAAACTTCTGAAACCAACAAACATGCCCAGTTTACACAGCAATTGGCCAACTGCGCAGAGATGAAGAGAAACTACTTAGGACCTGCATAGCAGTAATAATATAACATATAATAATAATATTATAATAAAGTTGGGGAGTTCCGCGTTGTCATCTCGGAGCAAAGTAGGGTAGGGTCATCGTCAGGCAACTCCAGAACAGGACAGCAGCAGATCATCTAATTTTGTAGTTGATATGAAATTGTTTTGATTTTTTTGGCCATGATCCCATAGAAAAACCCAGCTCCCTGACTCTAATGAGCAGGCTCATAGTGATTGAGAGGAGCAATAAATTGACCCAGCCTTTCCCATGCAACCCGCTCCAGAGAGGCATCAGAATGCCCTCAATGGAGCTCCAGCTGCCAGGGACAGGGCAGGTAGACCCTGACAGTTCTTGCTATAATAGTCATTATTAAGAAATAATATTTAGGTGACGAAGGAGTTTTTGATGGAGAGGGGAAGTAAATAAATAAATGGAAAGACAAAAAAGAAAGATGATAGTGTAAGGAAGTGAATACATATAAACATATATAAAAACATTTTTTTTTTATAATATTAAAAAATATTCAGAATATTCATGAAGAAAATGCAAAAATAAAGAAATACAAAATAAAAAAATACATTGGTTGATAGGCGGATGGGAGGTTTGTCAGTGTTGGGGAAGTTGTGGATCTATGTTGATGTTAATATAATCAATAATACTGTTAATAATAACATTGACAGAACATAAAATATATGAAACAGAAAAAAATACATATTTTATAAAGAATAAATATATTGTCACATAATAAATACTATATATATATATATATATATTATATGATACTGTGAGATTTTCATTCAGTCTTTAATTGACTTCCCTGATATAAAGATGGTGTTAATTGCTCAAGCTGTAAAAATATCACACCACGCTTTAAAACTCTGTTAATGTGTATGTGTGTGTGCCTGAAACTGAGGAGAGAGACACAGATGGACAGACTTTGTGTGTGTGTGTGTGTGTGTGTGTTTTTATGTGACACTTGGTTGTCTATTCAGTGGCAAGAATTATCTGTCTTCTGCCAGGTCGCCTCCTCCACACTCTCAGCTCCTAACAGATCATATCTTCCTCTTCAGATTGTAATAAGATAAATGTTCTGCACTCCCTATTCATTCAATGCACTCTAATGCTTGTTGCATATAATCTTCCATGATGTTCTTAGGTACAAACAAATAAAGGTGCAATTCCTGTGTGCTTTGAGTACATACAAACTATTTGCTTGCTTGCAGAAAAGAAATGTTATTATTTTCATGGTACCTCCTGAGTGCTAGTTTGCATGTGTACACTGTAGATTTTGGGTTACGTAAGATCTCTGTGCACAGATGCACACATGGCAGCAAATCTGTTGTGGTCTGTGCTTCGAGAGAAAAACTACATAGCAGTGTACCGCATATGATCATAAATACTTATTCTTGCTCAATAATTAACTCTCCTTTCTAGTCTTTATCCCCTTGTCATTCTTCCTTTTGTATTTTTCTGTAAAATATTTACAAAATGTAATACACCTATGAAGTCTCATCATAATCCTGTAATCATTAATAATCCAAAAAAACCCACTCCTGTGTCATTGCAGAGGTCCAATAGATCGTTTCCAGGAAAAATATATCCATCTTGAACATTGTCACATTGATAAAAGCCCATGAACAGCTGTTGCAATCTTTGAAATCAGCTGATCGATGTGTTTATTTTCGCGATGATACTCGCTAAAAACGGCATGTACCAAGCTATTAGCTTTATTTTGATATTTGCTAACGTGATGCCGAACTCTGACCTTTCGAATGACACTTCCTTTGAGCCAATCGTTGCTTCCATGCGTTATCGACAACCTTCAATAGCCAATGAGTGTCAACTTGATAAGGAAGTGCCAGCCCTCTTCTTTTGTTTACAAACAGAGCCAGCAGCAGCCCAGTCTCCCAGTGACTCTCGTATCGTGTAGCCAATGAACTGCTGGACCTTTAGACATGTGACAATCTTGGTTTTATTTTTACAAATGTTATTCTTTTTTCATAATAGTATTAATTAATTACAAAATAAATACGCAAATATTTCAATTTATTTTGTTTATACTTCACTTACTTTGTGTCATTACTACTGACAGGGAATATTGGATATATACTAGTTATTTATAGTAAAGGCCAATAGTTATTTATGGCCTTTTTATCAATAAATATGATATCTATCTCTAATTTCACAGCTTGTGAACGCCTGGTGTTACTCTTAGAAAAACCTGTCTTGAGTTAAGTTTTTATCCCTTTTATCTGACATTTTAAGCTGAACTTGGTAACACTTCGGGCTATGTTTCTATTGTGTTTTTCCAGTTCATACCTACCAGCTATACCAGGGGTCTGCAACCCGCGGCTCAGGAGCCACATGCGGCTCTTTAACCCCTCTGTAGTGGATCCCTGTAGCTTTGACTAAAACTGACAAAAACATGGAACCAAATATTTATTTTTATGTATTTGCTGTTACACAGTGGACAATCTTTCAAAGCCTCTTTATCTTGGAGTTCGAGGTGATTTTGTGACACTGAAAAAAAGTTTTTTAATATTTCGTCCACTAAAAAATGCGTCACATTCTACTCCGTCTACGTTCCTCGTTACCTGCAGGTGGCTTATCTTGAGTTTCAGACACCCGCCTAACTCGGTATGCTAACCATGGAGAAACCAAAAAAATAAAAGTCTCGGAGGAAAATAGAGTTTAATTCTGCGTGGACAGATACATTTGCTTTCCCTTCCAACGATGCTCGCCTACCTGTGTGCTTGATATGTGGCAAGAAATGAGCAAACAACAAAAAATGCACTGAAAAGTACGGAGCTGGAGATGCACGGAAAAGAGCGATTTCTGAAGTGCTGCTGAAAGCGAAGCAGAACATATACACTTTCAAGAACTGGATGAAGTCTTCAAACTCAACTACTGCTAGTTTTGTGGCCGCTCAGGAGATAGTACGGCGTGGAAAGCCGTTCACAGACGTAGAATACATGAAAGAAGTATTCTTAAAAATATCAGAGCATCTATTTTCCGACTTCAAAAACAAACAGGAAATTGTTCAGATAATTAGAGATGTGTCTCTCTCTGCAAAGACCGTCAAGGACACAGCACATTAAATTGGCAACAAACATCACAAGACAAACCAAAGAAATTATTGTTTTGTGTATTTTTATATTATATTCATTTTATTTTATTTTATTCAACAAATATGTGGAGGACTCAAATAGGCTGCATAGTTCTGTGTTTAATTTATTTCAAATAGGCCGAAACATGCCAGTATATTTCTTCTTCAGAAGGGTTTGGTGTTTTCCCTTTGTTATTAAATCAGGTAAAAAATAGCAAAACGATCTCAACAGTTTCCTTTATTGTCATTATGTCATTTCATAAATGCAACAAATATAGTATAACTATATATAAAATGTATAAGCTTTGTTATCAAATATGTTTTGTGGCTCTAGACAAATTTTATTTGGTGGAAGAGGGGGGGGAAATGGCTCTTTTGATAGTAAAGGTTGCCGACACCTGAGCTATACCCATCATCAGGCATCTTTTTCAACAACAAACTTCAGGCGGAGTGTATTTTCTTCAAATTCAATATATTCAGACCACTATTACTCAGTGTCAGAAACACTTGGAGTGATTCTTCACTGTTTTGCAACAACAATAAGAGAGTTATCTTTTGAATGAGACCAAAATCATGCAGCTGGTGCAAATGGTTGAAGAGCAGCTTTCAATTTACTTTGGGTATGTCGTTTGTAGGTATTTTCGGGTAAATTCCCCCACCTCCACCATCAGGTTAAAGGTTCAACGTGTAAAATGTGCCAGAATTTAAACTTAAAACATACAAAATATGTACTAACATTATCAACAGAATGTGAAGAGGTAACAGATGACGTTTTGTGAAAGACGTCTTTGTGTCGTGTTGCAGAGATATCTACTGAAATTAGCATACTAACTGATTAGCGCTGGCCCGTAATGTCTAGGAGCCTTGTCAACATTACATCCATGATCCCTGCACTGTTTGATAGTTTGTTTTGATTCAATCCAAAGTGGCAGGAACTAGAAAATGACTCACTCCCTCGCCTTGTTCTCACCGGGGCTACTTCGCCGACAGTATGGCGGCTGGGAGACAGACGGATCTTCTGTTAGCAGTCAGCACTGATTTAGCCGACTCCCCACTGGATCGTCCAACTTTCTGTTGCTGCTGTTACACAGGGTAAACCCAGCACTCCATCAGCCCGCGGTTTCTCCCAGTTCTGAGATATTCGCCGGCCATATCCAAGCTGCCGGAGCTTTTGCACGGTCCCCTCCCGGGAGGCACTACAGTGTTGGCGCGCAGGATAAAACAAAAACAGGAGTTGTTCCCTTGTCTCTGCCGGCCCGAACCAGGGCCAACATACAAACTATCGAAACATAACGTTACACCAGTGGTGGGCCGTCAGGGCCAGCAAGGCCTTCTCTGCTGGCCTAAACATCATCAGAATATAAATTTAATTTGATATATTTTTTTTCACAAATATGCATTAAATTATTCCCCATAGTCTATTCTCTTCATTTCATAGCTTTCCTCTGGGTTGCGCTGCTTCCAGCCTCAGATCGAGATTTGGAGGGCTGGCCTTTATGTTAGAACTTTTATTCAATCATATTTCAGCCATAATGTGTTGCCAGGGTCCAAGAAATCTGCCCTTCAGAATCAACAGTGCGGGCGCCTGTCGCTTAAAGTGAACAGAGACAAATTGGTTTAGATTGGTTAAGTGGCGTTAACCAATCAGATTTCGAGTTGGCGACACCGGGGCCAGCTAGCAGGCGTACGATAACGTCAGCATGTGCACGTCTTTTGATTGGATACGCACTATTGAGAGGCAAAGCTATGCAGAGCTAGCAAACTTGAACGAGCTAATTTGTGTAGATTTCTACAAGCTGTTTTTTTTCAACCCACAATGGTTGAAGGAGAAGAGGTCGATTAGGTCGCAGATATAATTACAATGCCATTTTCAAGAAAAGATAGACATCGTGAGCAGACACCTGCTGGGAATGCCTGCTATTTACAACTAAATGTTTCGGAAATATTAATATAACTCTGTTGTACTTGACTATGTTAAGGTGATGCAACGCCCGGTTATACTGCGTTTCTGTCTAAATGTATAGTTTCTAGAGCCATGACGTTACACGGAACATACAGCCCCCAGTGCCACAGTAAACAAATGATATCCAAGAATGAAGATTATAAAATAGCAGTTTTATTTCGACCGAGTTTCCGCAGTCTAGTCAGTTTACACAGGAGTAAAAATACACTGTAAATTATATCAACACTAAAAGAGAGAGATACATAGCTGTAGAATACGATACACAATATGAGGAAAACGTTAGAATACTCAGAATACTATAAATAAGACAAACTACTACAACTCAAATATAAACAGCTTAACATGATGTAGTTGGCTTTTTGAATAACTGATAGTTTTGATGATTGATGAATTTAGATTGTATGGACCCAGCGGTAGAGGTGAAACACTGCCCCCTATTACTTTGGAGCAGGTGGCTCGGAATTACACATTGAACCTTTAAAAATGCAGTTTATATAATATCATAATACAGTGAAAAATGACCATCAAGTTCTGAGTGCCAAGTTAATATCTTCAAATATCTTGCTTTGTCCACTCAGTTGAAAATATTCAATTTACAATGAGACCTTCAGGCAAAAAGCTGGAAAAAGTCAAGCGATTTAATCAACTAGTTCTTTCAGCACAAAATAAAAGCAAATGTGTTATTTGAATCCTTTTAATTCCCTCATGAGGTTTTAATTAGAATATCTCTCCAGATCTCCAACCTCCTCTACACCTCATCTTACATCCACCCCAGCTCTCCTCCTGCACTACACATTTATGTTTCCATCTATTCAACCACAACATCACTGAGCAGCACTTCTCCACTTCACAGATGTGCTCGGGTTGTCCTTGGAGATTTCCCTGCGCAAACAAAGCTCTCTTCCCCCTCTGTCTCTCTCTGATTCCACCCCCTCTGCCTCTCTCTCTATCCAACTCGACTGCTCTCTCCCCCCACGATTTCACACCAATGAGCATGCCGTGTGTAGCTCCCACTCGCTGGCATCAGAAACACTAGATATCTTCGGTTCCGAGCTGTACAGATTCATACAAATACACACCAGCATTGGCTAGACGGAGGCTGCGTTCTGCCAAAACACACGTTGGGGATAGGCTGTGATAAATAAGAAGGGGAGAAAGAGTCCAGCATCTCTCGCACACACAAGACTCAAGGTAAAGGATCCATATTAATTTATTGGATGACAACGAGTTATGTAATTATGCTGTGCACACAGAGCTTATAGGCATTATGTGGGTCTTTTCTGAAAGGTTCACAGGGTTGATTATTATCTGCTGCTTTAAATGGAGGCTTGTTGTTACATCAATGAAATAATGGAGTGATTTGACGTCTATGTGGCTAATATTGCAAAACAGTAATCAAACTATTGGAAATGAGAAATACAATCCACATACAAGACTTTTCAACTATTATCCAGCTAATTGTATGGGTGTTTGTGTACACACTGTGTGGCTGTATGTCCAAATTTGTATCTAAGTATTTTCTTATTATTGCATGCTTTCAGTCCCATTTTCTGTGAACACTGTTGAAAATCAGTTCACACCCTCGCACCTTCCCTGCCTTGATACTGAAAGTTCCGAGGGCTTTTCAGCCCAGCAAATGTCACTCATCAGAGGTATCAAACATGGAGTTGGGCTTTGAAGCCCACACAAGTGCCACCTCCATAACATTAAGATGTTGCAATTGTGAACCCTTCCACTGCTACTTACCCTGCCATTGTACATCATTGAACATGATACTTGTTATATGTTATTAAACGTTATCTATAGCCTACGACATTCAGAACATGCTTGCTTTGCTATGTAGAGATATTGGGAAGTAATGGCGTCCTGAGCAGAGAATAAAGTCACTGTCCCTCCGTGTGTGTTGTGATCCGAGCTTCTCTATGCTTTGTTTACAAGTCTGGTCCTGTCGCGCGTACATGACAGTGCAAGTGAATCCTTGTGTATGTGCCCCACTGGCTAGTTTATGGCCGCAGTTCTTCAATGCGCTCATACGGCGGTTACCGCTGATAACGCGGTCCTGTTGTCGCTGAAGCGTAACAGCCACCCGCCCGTCCCACCTCAAGTTCACACAGTTAGCTGTCAGCACTGTCGTCATTGTTTACACTATTTTTGCTGTTGGTAGCGCTAGCTGCTAGCCGCCAGCTCAGTCATCACCATGTTGAGAGCTGTGTGGAGGCAATCCCACAATCGCGGATATGCTCTGAATGGCTAGCTGCCTGTTTCTATGTGCTAAGCTAAGATAGGCGGTTGCTGACAATCGTTTCTTATATAGTGGTATTGATGTTTTTACAAATTCTCAAACAAGCAAATACATTATTTCCCCCAAAATGTCTTGTTGTATTTCTTTAACCAATTGCTTTGATTTCCCTAAACATAACAACATAATTTTGATTAGCATGGGTTACCATTTCAGGGATTTTAGGGAAAACAAATATAATAAACCTTAGCATACATGTTCAACATCAACATGTTGTGTTAGTAGTAGGTTGTTACATTGTTAAATTGATAAATAAGGCTGCAAACAGGGCCATTATTTCCATTATCAATTAATCTTCCGATTATTTTCTCGTTTAATCATTTGGTCTATAAAATGTAAGAAAATAGTAAAAAAATGTCCAATACAGTTTCTCAAAGTTCAAGGAGCTGTCTTAAGATGTCTTGTTTTGTCAGTCTATAAACTAATTTATTATTCGAGTTATTGTTGCTGCTCTATTGATATAGCGTAATTCAGTGGCGTAGCTCTGCTAGGGTCCTTTGTTGCATGTCACACCCCCTGCTCCCTCACCATGCTTTCTGCCTATCCCTACTGTCAGACAAAATACTAAAAATTTAACTAAAACGGCATTACATTTCCTAGTGATTTGATCAGCTGATCATCCTGCCTACACCAAGGGGGTACTATCTGCAGTGGAAAAACGAAATACAAAAAAGACCTGGTAACAAAAGTAAGTTGAGTCAAATCAAGCAGAGCCGTATCATTCAGTACGATGTATATGACAATAAATCCAAATCCAAATGAAGGCAAATTTTGCTCTGTGCATTTTTAATGTGTAAATAGGTATTCACGTGCTAACACATTTCCTTTATGATTCCATATAAGATGTCGCAAAACAAACTTAGTGCTGCATCAATTATTCTCTTTACTAGACAATGGCTAATGCGCTTGTCGAATGGCCAGTCATGATGCTTTTGCTAATGATTGGGGTAGTGTCAAGCTCAGGATATATTATGCTTCAGACTTGTTAGCGAGCTAGCAAACTGTTCTGCAGGGCTCCAAAGTAATTTAATAGTGGTTTCAAATATTTAGCAATAGATAAAAAGCAATTTGCAAACACCCCATGATGTCACAGCTCAGCTTTGCTGTTATGACAGTTGTTAATGTGCAAAACTTCATTAAATCTTCATTAGCAGAAACCACTCCTTTGTCTATCAAGATTGATTCATTTATTATGTGTCCCCAAGTTTTCCCCACTGACTACCATATGCACCTGACACAGTTCACATGACAACAGTTTACTCACTGGCTATTCCCAAACCAGCTGCTTACACATTGCAAAGAGGCTCTCTACATCCAGGACGGAAACAATCATCCCAGACTGTCAAAATGTCAAATGGAGGCCAAAACACAAAATATTTCTACTTTTTAACAAATGTAAACAGCAATTAAGCATACTGTATCCCATACAGAGTAGAGCATACATTTATTTCCATTGGGTTTTCATCATAGGCATTAATTCAGCACTGATATATTCAGGTGTAGTTTTCATTTCACTTCTATGTGAAATACATTTGCCTTAAATTTAGTAGACTGGTAACGTGTCCATTGTGTTCCAGCTCTTTCACCTAATGCATACTGGGACACACTCCAGCCTGTGAATAAGCATGTAGAAAATGTAAATATGGGTGGATGCATGGACAAAAATTAGCTGACCATCTCAATAGTATTTATTGTATATTTTTTACACATACCGCCTTCACCCAAGCTACTTTTCTCCTGCCTGGTCCAAGCACATTTCAAAATCACAATAAAAAATGTAATAGAGTACACAAGTCTGATAATATTTCATATGGGGGAATAACAATACTTAGTTAGTCTGAAAAAAAAAAAAGAAGCCGCAACAGCAGGCGGGAGAGCAGCATAAATTCAAATGAACACGAGTGTACCTCGTTGAAAAGCGGACAAAATACTAAACATAGTAATATTTGTTTAGCAGATGGGCAATCTTTTTTAGGTTGCCAAACAAGCTGCAGAGATATATAATGCACCATGTCCCTCTCAGGTTTGCACAGTACATTTCTATTGTATTGGAGATTAAATTATAAGCTTTTGAAGCTTGTGAACTGGACACAGATTAAGTTGATACGAAATAAATAGATAGAGTAGAGCCTGCACGGTGGGGAAGTGACATTAATCTAACCGTACATAAGTGTACCTTTCTGAGTAGAAAATAGATGAAAATAGTATCACGTTGTTATGTGCTGAAAAGCCCCACGGCAGCTTTATCCCAGGTTGACCCATCAAACTGTGGAAGTGAGCAATGTGCTCAGGTGACATCGCAGGAGGACTCAGGGGAGTGAGGGACCTGGTGCATAGTACGGATTGTGATTTACTAGTCCAATGTTTTAGGTCTATTACTTTTCTTTCTTCTAATATTCTGTCTCAATTGTGGACATTATGTTATTGGGGGTGGACAAAATATAAGGAGCACCTTGGAGGTTTCATGAAGCACTACAAGAGCTCATTACTTTTTGTTTTAAAATAAAATAAAGCACAATTATTTTTAATAAAAAACACTAGTTTTCTAACTAGGTTTCTGAAAATACCACTACAGAGAACATTTTGAACTGTCAACATTTTATTTTACTTTGTGGAACAACAGGGGCCAGGTGTATGTCACTCAAAAGTAGACAGAAATACTGTTTTTTGCATCAAAATAATATTCTGTTTTATAAATCTCTTCATGCAGAAGAGCTCCTAACCAGGTTGCATATGAATGCTGCTGCATGTTGCACCACCCGTTCTAAATCGGTGAAAAGAACAGCAAAGGTGTAATTCTACTGATTGTGCCACATCTGCGAGGTTCTCCAACAATGACAGACCAGCTGTATGTGTGACTATTACTCACAGCTGAGGCTATATATGGCACCTGTTCATTAATTCATCACAAGTACCTGTAAGCCATGGGAGCGGTGGTGAGAACTCAATCATTAATTACACATCAAAAAGATGATCAATGATTCAGTATGAAGCACTGTTATCCAAACAGATTTTAGAAACTGCTTCAAAAAGGAAAAGAACAATCAAATCATTAAACTAGAATGGCACTCAGAGAGCGCAGACCTCCGCCAAGGACAATGCAGCATTCACGTGCTCCTCGGATGGTTCCATTTCCCAAGTTGTGAAGTCTTTCTTTGATGCGTTGTATTTTATTACTCAGGGCGTTTAATTGACAGGTTAATAGCTGCTTCTGTAAATTGTCCAAGTGAGGAACTATTTTATTCATTAATATTTATCCGGACACCACATGAATGCAGCATGAATGCCCTTCTCGCAATGTTAACCGAAATAAGACATGATGCATGTGCCCGTCCCAGGAATCGGATAGACTCCTAAACCTAATGGGTTCTTCCTTGGCCTGTGCTACACCCTTCCAAGTTTCATGAAAGTCAGGCAAGTAGTTTTTTCCATCATTCTGCTGACAAACAAACCAAATACATAGCCTCCTTGGTGGAGGTAATCAAATCCGATGAATGATAACATTTATCACACAAAAGAAATACATCATATTGTTTTTATTTAAAATGTGTATTTCACTGACATTTTATGAATTGCTGTGTGGACAAATTTTTTTATTAGTTTTTTTAATTTTAATGTTTATTTGTATAGGGACAGGTATGTAGCTTCAACCAATGCCACACATCACAACATTTATAGTCCCTAGATGACATGTATGTCTACTATGAAAATGTGTACGTGTGGGAAATACATTTTCTCTAGCTAGCTGTCCTTGACACAACATAATTCTGATTACTGTAAACAGCAGAGTGACCAGTGTCCTCTGGCAAAAGGAAAATACACACACACATAATCTACTCTGATTAAAATATCTGTTAATGGGTCAGAAAAGGCTCATAATTTTTCACTTTTACTAACGTTCAAGATCACGTTTAGCTTTTGTATGCATTTACAACACATGGGCACAAGGAGAGAAGAGTCAGAGAGAAGTAATGGTGTTTGTAGCTGCAGGCGTCTCTGGATCAGAGTAGCAGCTAGCGGTCGCTAACAGTCGTGTGCAAGGACAGAAATAAACTTAAAATCAGCCATGATTCCTCTTTCTGTTGTTTCCATTGGTGGCAACACATCGGACGGTCTGACACATCTGCGGGCAGTCGGGCTTCCGCTCTCGAGGCAGTGTGCACTTAAATACACAAGTGCAAGACCACAGTTGTGCTCTTGTGACTCAAGTCCCATATCTGAGAGCTTGGCTGCAGAGAGGAAAGGGTCATGCCTGGACTTGCCAAGACTGAATTGCTGTTCAGTCACATCTCGACAGTGCATCTTAAATAGCCTGACAACAGCTAAAACTGTGTCTTACAATGGATAGACAGTGAAACCTAGACAATAAATGTGATTGCATCTAGAAACATTTAGGACTGATTGCACCAAAATGTTAAAATGTCCAGTACTTTGGGATTTAAACATGTTTTATTTCCTGTAGCATTGACCTAAGAAACTGGAAGAAATAATATATCTGCAAATTCTGTGATTCTCCACCACTGCTAACATTTTCAAAATGCATCTTACTAGCCCTGAGGAAACTGTCGATTTGGTTGAGTATTTTTGACCCTGCGTTCTCAGCACAACAAGGCCACACAGTGTCATAGAAGCAAAGTGTCGACACAGCTCAGTGGTTCTGCAGTGATAAGACAAGCGAATGATCCTGTTTTAATGTGTGTGAAGAACTGGAGGGGGGCAGAGAAGCTGTCAGTGAGTGAGTGAGTGAATGAATGAACAAGTTCATGAATTATAATTAATTAATGGATATGTGAGAGACAGCTACTTATAAGTGAGGCTGTGGATAAGAAAAGGACAGTTCCAGTGATAATATAAAGTACTGGAGTGGACATATTAGGCAGAACATTCACAAACATTGTCTGAAGATTTTGAGAAAAATGCTTATTTGCTGTCTTGCCAAGAGTTAGATGAAAAGATTAACACCACCCATGTCTTTACAATAAACATGAAGCCATTCACCACAAATTGTATCTACTTTAAATCACTGCTATTAGATGTGTTACTATTATTATTGCTATTTTTTTAGTTTTAGTTTTAGTTTTTTAGTTTAGGGTTTTTGCTAATAGTAACAGTGTTGTTATGTGTACTGTATGCAAACTTAACATTCAAATTATTTCTATAGCACTAAGTTTGGTAATTTTGTAGATGATGTTATCAGCACTATATTAACAGAATACATGACGTTTGCTGTACGATTATACCAGATGTAGGACCAAAACTTCATCTGCTAAAGCGCCCGATAATTCAACTTAACAAGTTGCTATTTTTACTTGCACTCGAGTAACGAGAAGAGGGATGCGATCTGTCCTTAAGATGTTCTCATTTTAACTTGAGAGATGACATAACACGCATGTGGCCTTTAACATCAATGTCAACATCATATGTGCAGACCATCCCTGCATATCATGCCATGTAGAGTATACATTCAGTAATCAATGCGGTCCCCCTATTGGCAACAGGCATATTTTCTGCAATTTGTAAACAGAAGATAACTCATATTCATTTGAATTTTCTCTGAATCTAATCTATTAATTATTTTACAAACTCTGTTTTATAATCATTTTGTAGCATGTCAGCAAACACAGCTATAGAACTGCGGGGTGTTCTGTCAGCGTACAAAAATGAGGACATTGAGGGAAATCTGAAAACCTGCATTGCAGCAAGTTAGGTAACATCAAAGAAGATGTTCACACACACACACACACAAATTCCACAATCTAGTTCTTTTACTTCCTCAATACACCAACCCCAACAGGCATCTCAGACATTAGGGGTCTAGCGGATGTTGCTTGTACTTTTAGATTCATAAGGCGTACTTGTGTATATCTGAGACATTAGAGCGCTGTTGCTGTTTTTAGCCTTTTTTCCTCCAGGAGCAGGCCTTGCTGCATGGCTGAATAGAACATGCACTGCTTCCTCCTGACTACATGGATTTGTCAGGGATTTTTATAAATAGCTCAGCGGCAGCACGTGTCTGCACCCAACTGCAAGATACAGATTTGACAAGAGAGACGAGGAGAGAGGGCATAAGAGGAGGAGGGAGAGGTCTGTTGTCATGTTATTGGCAGTTTGGCACACTCCATAGAACATGCTGACACACATACAAATTCGACCATAATATCTATCTGATGTGTATCTTCTTCTTTTTTTTCATGTCACATAAGAATTCAGTGCCACATGGAATTACAATGATTTGCATTTGATGAATTGCAGTGCAGTAGCACTGTTGTCCAGACAGGCATAAATGTAATTTATTAAAAGGCAGTGGAGTAGAAACATACCTCAACAAACAAGCAAGCAAGAGAGTATTCATGGTCCTTAGAGGATAAATCTTAAATTTCCATCCATCCATCCATCCATCCATCCATCCATCCAGAAAAAGTGCTTGCTCTTTTCCAAACAGTTTCCAATGATGGCTTCTCAAATGGTTCTGTGTAAACGAACAATTCTGCATCATTTAGGTTAGGAGTTGCCAAGTGTCATGAAATTGTAAAGGTTTAAATATATTTAGCTAAAAGAAAAAGCTACTAAATGGACCTTGTGGTGAGATGGTTTTGTTAACTACTGTTGTCCTATTACAAAACTGCATAAACGGACTAATGACTAGAGTACTATGAACTTTGCTGAGAAAAATCCTGTTCCCCTGAGGATGTCTCCAATTAATTTTAGTGATGCGCTGACCTTTTATCTAGCGCTAACCTTACACCAATTCTTCACTTTCACACATGGGTTGTTATGGCAAGTTTCATGAGCACATCTATGCTCTTCAGAGTAAATACCTATTACAATTGTTTGACTATATAACCTTTTTTTTGCTTTTCATCCAACTGTGTAAGTGTTAGGTGTTGGCATTACCATCGTCATTGTGTGAGAAAGTCATCCTAACAACACTCTTTTATAACCTTCCACAAGTCTAAAGAGAAATATGACGTAAAACTTTCCCAACGCTGGTGAACTTTAAATCTATAGTCTATACATAATCTGCTTCAATCAAAATATCTCTGCTCATTATTTTTTCAATTCTCTGAAAATAACTCTACATTAACAAATTAAGTGTACCTTGAGATTATGACTCACATAGATGACACGCAAATTACCCTTCCAGTCCAGTGCATCTGTTGTATATATAACATCTGATACATAACATGGGTGTATCTGGGGCAAACAGCTTCATATCTACAGTGCATTCAAAACAAGCTGCAAAAACGTCAGTGTTCCACTTCATCAGATTTATTTTTGGTTGGTTAGAAAAGCTTCTGAAAAAGCACGTAAACCATTAACTCTGAACTAAAACTTAAACAAATGCTTGTTACTGGAGAGTGTAGGTTTCATTTGTATTTTTTTCAACTCATGTGTTCTATACTAAAACACATATATGTACCTCTCTGTTGCTCACACCTAATGAAAGCAGACTATCACATGTTTGCATGTAAAGGCAATATCAGAAACCTGATATATTGGTCTAACCAAATCACAAATGCACCTGCTGTCGCTCATGCACACACACACACACATATCCCTGTACTTCTATCATTGTGAGGACCGTCATTAACATAATGCATTTCCTAGCTCCTTATCCTAACCTTAACCAGCCCAACTAAACTAACCACAACCCTAACCCTAAACTCAATTCTAACCTGAACCTTAAAACCAAGTCTGAACCCTCAAGTAGGCCTTTGAAGAAGATGTCCCCACTCTGTTAGTTAAAAATGTGTTCTCACAATGTAGCAAATACAAGAACACACACACATTTAATATTTCAAAACAACCTGTCAGAGGTAGATGGAGGACACAAAGTGACATTTTAAAGGGCCTTGACATTCATGTGGATGTAGACAGATGAAGTCCATTAATTCCAGCAAATGGCTTTCAGGTTGCTAATGAACAGTACATTTCATTCAATGTTCCCAATTCATGGTCCAAGCATCAAAACAATCTACTGCTCCAGCTGTACTACTGCACTGATATCATCCAATAGACAGGAATACTTAAGATGAACGGAGAAACACTATGAATGGATGGATGGAACAGATACAAGTTGTTTTACTCAAGCTTGTCATCGTCCATTACTCAGGAGACTTTTACATAACAGATCTGTCACAAAAATAAAGATATAAATAGGTTTCTTATATCGGAATGAAGCATGTTTCTTATGATGCCTTTGCTTATTAAGATATCCTTTATTATCAATCTGCGTACTTGACCTGAAAACAAATTGATACCGTTTTTATTCAACCATTAAAACAATTCTTATTTAAACAATTACATTAAAAAAACATTAAGATTCAAGGGCATGTAAAAAAAATGTTTGTAAATGTAAAACAGATTGTCATTGTGCTTTGCGTTTCAGTAAAGGAGATAAATACCGTCCTCACTCTGTACTGTATGAGAAAGTAGAAACAACAAGAGAACTGCATTCAAACATTTTTATTTATAAAGGAAAAAGCTGCCTCAGTCTATCACTTATCTTCTCACATTTAGAAGGCCGATTTTACACGTTTCATTTCAAATGTAGTGATTGATTGTCACTCATGCTGTATGTTATTTCTGCCTGTGTTCTTTGTATGTTGTTCTTAGTTTTTTCTGGTGTTTTTTTTATGTACATATTTATCTTTTTGTTTACTTTTCTTTTTCTCTGCTGTACTCATTTAGATGATTAAACAAAGGTTATTTATGTATAAAAGCCAAGCGTCATGTATTAAGGTAGACCACAAATAAAGCCCCCTATTGAGGTGCCAACAAATAAACTAGCTCTAAATGAATACTTGGACATTTTTGGCACTAGCACATCTAAAGCTCACAAATTCAAACTTTATATCTTATTAGTTTTTTAAGTCAAAAATATGTTCTGGCACATAACTCCCACGTAAATGGAAAATGTATTGTTTATGTACGGATTAAAGTTGGAGCCATTTAATTTTTTATTATTCACTCATACAGCAATTACATTTCACAGTTGAATTCACTGAAATACTTTTGGTTTATTATCGTAAACGGATTAGAAACCCTAATGACATCAATAAGGGAAATCCGTATTCAATCATTCCTTTATTTGTTTTACTGTTCTCAATTTACACTGTCATGGCCCCTCTCATTCAAGAGTGAAGCTTGGAGGATTTAACCTGAATATATTAAGACTCTGTCTGTCAGTCCATCCAATGGGTTTCATTAATGTTTCCTGTGAAATAGACCTACTTTTACTCAAATTTTGGGCATTTGATGGAACATCTTTACGACAGTGCCCCATCTGGAGGGACCGATATATCCTAGAGGGGAGGACAAGTTCATGTCAGCAGCCGTATACGAATAGAATCGGACAGATTGTGACGAGAGACGGGAAATGGTTAATTTCAGTGCATCTCAGATTGAGGGAAGTAGAAGTGTGATATTAAAAAGACTATCACTAAAAATGTAATGTTCTATTTTCTATAGCCAACAAATAAAATAAAACTTTTTTAAAATCAGTGACCCGCCACAATAATAACATTGATGATAAAAGCTTAACAGTTAAGTAGCTATGACATCTATAGAAACAGAAATACAGCGAGCGTGTGGAAACAAAGCTTATTGGGAGTTAATGCAAGTTGGATAGAGTTACTGAGATTACTAGAGACCGTGTTGCCTCCATATCTCAGCCTCAACTAAATTGCATTCATGAATTGTTGCGTAGGAGGTTTTCTAAAACGCTACACTCGAGAAACCTTATCAGGATGTGAATTTGAGTATCAGGGATGTTTGAATGTCCCTGCTGAATGAGGCAGAGCCATACTGAATCAACGTTTTGCATATGGAGTTGCACCTGTTGTCTACATCTAATCCAGTCCTGTCCAGTCTGTTGGCCTCATCTTTCATATTTAGTACTATCAGTTTATTCATTTGGTGTCCCAAAAACATTTAAGAACTTATACATAAGCTAAATATCTAAAGAGGCAGTCCATGAAGCTAAAACATAGGATTAGCCACTTTAGCAACAGCTGAAATCTGATGGCATCGTGCTTGGTGGTGCATTTTTAAGTGATACGTGATTTGTTAAAAAAACATTTAGCATTATTATGACTTTAACGTTCAATTGTCCAGGCAAATTGACTGAACATAATTGCTACGTTGCAGTTGTGATTTGGGCTCACATTCATGCAGCTCTACACATGCGACACATCCACAGTTTCTTACTGATGGTCAAAGCTGTGTTTGGAGCTTGATTTTAAACTTACAATTTATTGGTAACAACCTTGTTTCTTAGTGGAATGCGAAAAAGATTACAAACATACCCATGCACGTGTGAATCTGTATACATGGAAGGTATGTTTTCTTAGTCAAAGGGTTTTAGCTGTATGTGCAGATATACAATGAGAGAAAAACATTATGTATTGTGTGCTTTCTCCAGCAGGATCAGCACCTATGAAGACCAGACTAGGCTGCCTGTCCAACAAATCTGACTCCTACAGCGACTTCTCTGAGTTCCTGCCTCCTGCCCATGAAACCACCGCCAGGTGTCTGAAGTGAGTCTGCCAAAACATCCTGTGCCTTCTTCTGTGGGACAAAAAAACCCAAGCTTCTGTTGTGTTAAATAACTTTCTAGATGCCAGACTTGGCTTTTAAAGTGTGAAAGTGTTATGAAATTATGAAATTAAATGTTAAAATTCTTGAGAGAGCTGTCTTTAAGTCTTTAATCCAATTTTAGTATTTTTGTGGCATTTTCAATGTAATTTATTTTACTCCTGAAAGCCAACATAGGCAGCTACATTGATAAACAATTTAACTTTCTATTGTTCATTATGCAAAAGGTTTGTGTTGGTTGTTGGTTTTTTCCAAATCAGGAGTTGTTTTTACTTGAATGTTTACAAGGCCATTGCAAATGTATGCTAATAGAAAGGCATTTCTCTCAGAATGATTCAATTGGTTTAAACTTAAGCTGCCCTGACATATTCATGCACATCAGGCCAGTTATTATTGCCTTAGTCTGCAAATATTTCAAAGTCAACATATGGATGGTAAATTAAAACCTCATGATGTTTAGAATTCTTCCAAGAAAATGTGTTTTCCTCCATTTGTCTGTCAGTGCAACCATTTATATGCAAAGTAACCCAACAAGATGCACAAACACAAAATCACATCATTAACTTTATGACATTTTAAAAATATGTTTTTATAGAGCTCTCATGTTCGCGAGAATGGGTTTCATAAATAGCCTCATGCTCCAGATAACATTACATAGATGGAGGGGTACAATAATGTTAATGTATTTAATCTCCAAGAGAGTGTTTTTTATCCCATCATGTTTTCACCACTTCATAAAAGAGCATTAAAATGTGTAAAAAAGGTCAGCTCTTGTTTTTCTTCTATCTCTTCTCCTTCGTATTGCCACCATTCATTCATTCATCATCATCAATGGAACCAGATATTACAATTACTGTACTGCCTTGAGCGAAAGAAGCGCTGTGAGCTGAGAATAAATCATACATCAAACACAGCTGCCCCTATAATACATACAGTACCATTGTGTGTTAAAAATGCATGAAAGCACAGTGGGTGGTGCGCATCTTACTCAGGCAGTTCCCTTTGTCTTTCTCTCCATCAGAGTATCAACGGATGAGGTTGTTCGATGGTCAGAATCGTTTGATCATCTCCTCTCTCACAAATGTAAGTGGACATGTTCTATTTTTCAGCAGTAGCCTACCCACTGCACACGTCACGTACCGCATCAACTAAAATAAAGCCACTTTTTAATGTCGTGGTAAAATAGCCCTTTGCTTTGTTTTTCAATAGTTTCTATTTTTCGCTCAGCACAAGTCCATTTTCCCTTTGCCAAGCCAATTTATTTAAGTGTCTCATTTCTGTGTTGTGAAGACTCCTTACCGGATAATGAGTCACATACTTGTCTGTGACCTTCCCCATGGACCAGACACACACTGGCAAACTCACTCACACACATCCATCTGTACAAACAGGTTGTGTGTTTATTCTCTGACTGCTAACAAGCTATGCTATTCAGAGCACTTCTACTGAGATTTATTCTTAATCACCAGAAACACTCAGCACCCACTCTTGCTCCTCTGACTGATGTGAAAACTACTCTTTGCCTATCAAGACTGTTGTGCTTTACTGAGCCCCAGAAGGGAAGGCAATTTAAAGTGTAAGTAGAAGAAAATTATTTATTCGGAAGCAAGGACAGTAAGATGTCTTCCTCTTAATATGCTTTTGAGTATGATTGTTATAAAAACTCTGAAAACCCTTTCCTGAAAACAAGTTTAAAAAACCCCATCTTGTTTCAAATCAAATCAAATTTATTTGTATAGCCCAATATCACAAAGTACACATTTGCCTCAGTGGGCTTTACAGACTGTACAGGATATGACACCTTCTGTCCTTAGACCCTCGCACCGCACAAGGAAAAACTTCCTAAAATAAACCCCACAATTAAAAGAGGGAAAAATGGAAGAAACCGCAGGGAGAGCAACTGAGGAGGGACAAATACAACATCCATTTGACAGAAATGATGTTGTGATCAAAAAAGAGAAAGTATGGATGAATGTCAAAAAGGCTTCCCGGTGTCCGGCAGGACCAGGGCAGCAGGCGCAGCCACGATTCCTGATCCTGACGTAAACTTTATCAGTGGCAACCTGCCACATGAGAGACACAGAAACTCCGGGGATGATGGCCCGGATGCTGAGTTAGTAACATACATTTACATAAATGCATATGGATAGAGAGGGAGAAGAGGGGATAAGGAGAGGAGGGGAGAGGAAGAGAAGGAGAAGAGCAGGGAGGTATCCCCCGGCAGTTTAAGCCTATAGCAGCATAACTAGGGGCTGATCCAAGGCAAGCCTGAGCCAGCCCTAACTATAAGCTTTATCAAAAAGGAAAGTCTTTAGCCTGCTCTTAAATGTGGAGAGGGTGTCTGCCTCCCGAACACAAACTGGAAGCTTGATGGGATCTTGATAGCTGAAAGCTCTGGCTACCATTGTGCTCTTAGATACTCTAGGAACCACAAGTAACCCTGTATGTTTCTTACCAGATAAACTATTTGGAGCACTGAGGAACTTAGTGCTGCCATGACCAGTTAGAATCAAATATTTAATAAAATTGAGACGGACGGAGCCTGCGATGTGATGAAAAGAGCGGATTAGTGCAGGATGCGGGAGAAGATGCAGCGGGAGACCTGTACAGGTGAGCTGACGGTGTATCAGTGCATCATACACCAGGAAGTGCTGTGTTGTAAAGCTCTGGAGATGGAACAAGTAATAAGCACCGTAACACAGACAGGACACTATATAAGAGACAATTTAAGTCTTTTCCTGAGGAGATACATTCCGAACATGGCGGTGCGATGGCTGAGTCGAGGGAAAGTGCTGAATAGATTTTTGGAGTTTTTGGAAGCAAAGGGAAACACACCACAGATCTCTGGGACAATGTGAGCTGGCCTGTTTGTGCGACATAACGAAGCATCTCACTGTTAAACCTCCAGCTTCAGGGCCGTGTGATCACAGACATGTATGATGCAGTGAGAGCATTCCAAGCCGAGCTGCCTGTGGGAGACTCGGATGCAGCAAGGAAACTTTGGTCACTACATGTTTCCAAACACTGACAAACCATCTCCACCGCTGTGTTCCCGACTGCGCATGAACTGCTCAGCAATCCGTTTGCAGTTTACGTGGAAACAGCACATGTGAACATCGAAATGGAGCTGATTGACCTCCAGTGTAACGACACACCCAAGGCAAAGTATGACTCTGTGGGCGTTGCAGTTCCCAAGCTTCACCCCCTAAATCAGTGTTACTCATTGCGCGGCTCGCGAGCCTCCTGCGGCTTGCCAAGCTTTAATTGGTGGCTCGCGTGGCAGTAGGCTAAATAAAGGGGTGATAGATATGATTATGCAGTCAATACAGATATTTTATAAAAACAAGCAGGGCTATTACATATAACCCATTAAAACACTGAAAGTATCTGTTCTATTAGGCTACAAATAATACAAATAATTGATAAAAGATGCAAATATAGACTGGAAAGATAGTTGCCAGTTTTGGCGGTCTATCCAGTACTTCAATGGCGAATGCTCTCTTGGAAGGGTAGATACATGGTGGACTAGTATAGAAACAAATAAACTTAAGCTCATTCAAAATATGTTATCATAAGCATGCTTATGAATATGGACATTATTTTGCTAAATTCGAACATTTAGATTGGAGGATACTATGACCAACCTGGCACTTCATACTCGCGTTAGCTTGGCTCCGGATTACTCGTTTCACCATTACATGCAAGTTTGCACGTCTTTCTACAGACGTAAAATGGATCGATTTCTTATTTAAAAATAGTTGCACACCAGGTGGACAGAAACAAAGCGTGACAAACGAGGAAAGTTAAGATTTGGCTTTGGAGCATCCAACCACCGCAAATCGAGAGCAAGATGCTGGAGATGGAGTTTGTGGACAGACAACAGCTGTTCCCGTTATAAAAGAAAGGTACGAGCCATACAAGACGAGCAAAGGAAATTTCAAGAAAAGTCGACAGAGGAATTTTTATTTGTCCTCCACGAGTCGAACCCTTTGTGCTTAATGTGCAAACAAACCCGCTCTGGTTTCAAGCGAAGTCATTTGGAGCGGCATTTCTAAACGACGCATCCAAAATTCAACGAAACTTACACACCTGGAAGAGAAATTAGTAAAAAATAAATAAAATAGAGCAGCTTTCTTCTTCTCTTTCTGGACAACAAAGGCTCATACACAGGACAACTAATACAGCTGAACGATTAACTGAGACATCTTTTGAGATCGCATGGATTTTGGCTTGGGCAAAAAACCTTCTCAGACTCAAATTGTGAAAGACTGCTTTTTGACTTCAGCAGAAATATTGTTTGCAGAGTTTGAAAACATTATCCCAGTATTAAGCTAATCCTGTTTTTAATGAATGTATTGGTTGGATGCGTTGCATATTGTATGTTCTGGGTGAGATGACAGATTAATAAGCAGACAGGCTTTTTATGACTGGATGTAGCTTTTCATACTTTGCAGTAAAAGTGTCTCTCCTATTGACTTTGTCCTATCAATGTGGCTCTCACGTAAAAAATAGTGAAGACCACTGCCCTAAACGATGCCTTAATTTTGGCCCTCTCTGTGATTGAGTTTGACACCCCTGGTCTATTGCTTGCTTTGCGCAGTTTCTCCTCAGCTGTCTCGCGAAGGGCAGGGCTCCGTCCCCTAAACACACACACACACACACACGTGCGCACACAGTTACAGTCAGAGACAGAGTGGTGGAAAGGAGAGGGGATAACTAAAACAAAATCCGCTGCTAAATGTTTTACTTTAAAATGACACAATATAATTATTTATTACTTGTTAATCATGTTAAAAAATGTCAGCTCAAAATTGTATGTGAGCCATATCACGTGAAAATGTAGCCGAGAAAATTGGACACGTGAAAATTGGACACCAAGATGGTGTCCAAAGCAAACACGTGATATGACGACAACAATAATGTAGCCGCCTGCTTCTGTGATGATTTCAGTCGCAGTGTAGCGGACATGTTTCCCGACTCTGCCATCGCAAGGAAGTCCTCGTCGGGGAAAACAAAAGCCACACAACTCATCAATCATCAAATAAATTGATGATATTAACTAATAAATAAAATACATACATTTTATAAACATGTATTTCCTGAATGTATATACCCGTCCCTTATGAGTTTACATTTACATTACATGGGTAGGGGCTGGGTGGCTGAGAGCTGTGAAAATATGGGCGGAATCCCTCCAAAAAATGTCCCTTATTTTGAAATTCCAATGTTGACAGGTATGACGTGAACATATTTTTAGGAGAACAGGATGCTTTTTCTATGAACACCTGTTGGTGCTAGAAACGTAGCTATACATGTATTAATATGCTTGCAAAAGGCAGGTCTGAAAAAGACAACTAGCAAGTGTTTGATGAAAACACCGTCAGCCAGTGCTGAAACTAACTATTATTTTCTTTGTCAATTAATCTGCCTATTATTGTCTCATTAGTTGTCATAATAATTTTGGCTATACAATCTCAGAAAATAGTAAAAAATAAATATATATAATCAAACTATGATTTCCCAGAGCCCAATGTTACGTCTTCAGATGTCTTACTTTGTCTGACAAACAGTCGAAACTCAAATGTATTAAATGTACAATAATATAAAACAAAGAAAAGCAGCAAATGTTCATATTACAGAAGCTGGAACCAGTCAATGTGTTGTATCTTTGTTTGACGAATGCCTTAAACAATATTTCAATTAGAAAAATAGTTTTTCTTTAAATTGATTAATCAAAAAAAAAAACTCATGATTGTATTCATTCGTTCATTGTATTCATTCCAGTCGTTCCCGGTGTAGTTGTCTCCATCTGATAGTTTACTTCACCTTTAATAGATATTGATGGACGTCTCTTTAATAAATCTTCTGATGATGTCCAATGAGATGATGAGTTGTTTGCAACACAACTGTCATCACTTCTGACAACTAAAACGTTATATATTTTCTGTAGAATTGTTTTTCGACACACCGTGCATACAAAGGGAATAGAAACAGCCCAGACTGAAAGGAAGCTGTAAACACCTTGCACTTGCATGAACATTATCTGTTATGTTCAGATTGAGGCAGTTACAAAACACTTTTGTTTGACACATAGCTAATGGAGCGATAATGATGTCACCTGCGGAAAACATCAAGTTTGTTACAAAGCCAAGATTACAGCCCTCCCCAGGCGGAGAGAGCGTGATATGCTTGCGTGTCCTGTTTCAATTGACCAAGCATTACAGAGGTGAACTACAACATGTACATGAACACACACACAAGCATTACATAAGTAATGGCAAAGCAATAGGAACATAGAACTGAATGTTCCCTCGCTGGGATGTTGCATTCACCTCGGCCTTAATTTAATTTAAAAGGAGGGGTTGCGTATTACAATTAGACCTGACTGCATTGTAGTGTCCTTCTTCAGTGTGTAAAGCTGATTATGTGTTTGCTGGGGGACAGACCTGTGCACACTTTCAGCTGTAGCATGTCCTGAATGTAAAATAACATTGTGTGAGGTTGACAAGTAGCAGTGCTCTGCTTTTTAAGCTTGTTGTATCAGGGTTACAGTTTTTGCCAGTGACAACTAATCTAAAAATGTTAGCATTTCAAAGATTTAGCATAGCAGGGGTTTTAAACTAAGCAACAATATACTTTTTAAATGATATGTCAGTCCCAGTGTGATTACTCCTGAGTCTCCAGCGATTGTCTCAGCCCCAGCTGCCGTGTATTGTCTGTATTACTCCCAGCTGCTCCTAATTGCTCCGGTGTATTTAAGCTTGAGTCTGAACAGCTTCCTGTCAGTTCATTTACTTCTCTTGCTGCATCGATTTATAGGTTCTCAGCTAGATTACCTGCTTGAATTCACCTCAACTTGCCAGTAAACTGCTCAGGATGTATGCCTCAACTCACTCTGCCTACCATTTGTATGCGTCCTTCTCAGTCCCTGCTCTCAGCCAACACTTCTGAACTGCCTCAGTCTAACCTTGCCAACCATCTACCAAGCAACAGACCTTTAGCCCATCTCCTCTCCAAATGAAAGCTACTATAATAATTTAGGGTGAAATAATCCAGAGCAGTTAGTGGCAGTAATAATAAATATAACGCCTTTTCATGCAGGGGGAGTAGTTTAAAGTGAAGAAACAAGATGACAAATAAAAACGGACAGATTAAAACGTGTACGCACGATAAAACCAAGCAATAAAGCAAAGGGGCATGAGAACAATAAAACACGTAAAAGATAAATAAACAAAGTGTGACAAAAGTGTGAGCTAGTTGAAGGCAATGCTGAAATAAATATATTTTCAATTGTCGTTTAAAAATGTTCAGTGTGTGCATCTCCTTATATCCTTGTATAGGGAATTCCACAGTTTTGTTAAACAAGGCTGACCTGCTGATTTAGTTTTCTGTGTGAACAAACGCAATGCACCAACACAGGCAGTTAAGAAGACTGCTAGGAAGGAAAAAAAGAAATCTAAACAATGCACACTTTTTAAACATCCGCAAAATGCATTGTAAATTTATCTTAGTGAATCACAATACTTTTTTTTCGTCACCAAAAATGTATCATGATGATGATGTTGATCCAGATTTTTTGGACACTTTTGAAAATTTCACCACTTTCTTCACAAACTGCTGAATTTGACTTTAAAGTCAATATGCCACTTGTAATCTGTGGCTGTCTGCTAGGTGCAACACATTTCATAACTAATGTTGACATTTGCATTTTCAACAGAAGTCTGTGCTCTCTGGGAGCTTTTCTCGAAATGTGTCACTAAGGAGAAAATCTTTTCATACGCATTACAAAATGTTCAAGTAGACAAAAGGGAACACTGTAAAAACTTTAGGATTCCCTGTTGCCTGTGATGTCTGCTTTCCATTTGTGTTACCACGGTTATTTGGCCACTTCTTTAAAAAGCAGTCAAGTGTGTGTGTGTGTGTGTGTGTGTGTGTGTGTGTGTGTGTGTGTGTTTTGACCTGCACGGTGTTGTTTTTTACACTTATGAGAATGTATGTGTGTGTTTCTGTGTGAGTATTGGTGTTGAACACGCACAGATGGACCATCCCCCCCATCTCTGCCTAGCTTTATTAGGTAAACACCAGAAATGAAAAGGATGGAAATGGCATGTCAACGTGACACAGGCCCATAGAGAAACATGCCCTTCTTCTTTGTTATCATCAATGGGGAGCACATTAATTGATCACTTATCTTGACTGATGAAGACAGCAAAAAAAAAGGATATTTGTGGGAGTATTTTGTTCTGATTTTGTTTGTGTTCTAATCATGAGCGCTGTTTCCCGCTCCTGGGAACAAGATTGTGTGCGCACTGGAAAAATATCAACATAGAGTGAAGGTTATTATCACAAGCTACTCTCTGTAGAAGAAGAAAAAAAACATCCAGCTTCCTGCTGTACAGAAATAGGTGTGATGCTGCAATATTAATCATGTTTTTGAAGTGTTTTTGTTGTCTTTACCTCCTCTTCTTACCACCTGATTCATTTATCCTTTCCAGATGGCCTGGCTGCCTTCCGGACATTTCTCAAGACCGAGTTCAGTGACGAGAATATCGAGTTTTGGATGGCCTGCGAGGAGTACAAAAAAATCAAAAGCTCAACCAAGCTGGTGTCCAAAGCAAACAAGATCTTCCAGGAGTTCATTGATATTCAGGCACCCAGAGAGGTGTGTGACCAGTGTTCATGTGTCCTTCCCTTTTTAAGTAATGACGCTTAGAAAAACCTTTTTTCCACATCAATATATAGTAATTGTAATATATTGGTCTAATTATGTACATGATCGAATTCTAAGATAAACACATTTATTTCCTTTTCACAAAGAGGAAGAGACTCAGACTTCGTTACCAGCTGTGACAGAGACTGGTGTGTGTGTGTGTGTGTGTGTGTGTGTGTGTGTGTGTGTGTATATGTGTGTGTAACCACGATAGCGTGGCAACAGATGGACAAGAAACTTTGCAGATGTGTAGTTGAGATCATTTATGACCGAGTTTGAAAATGGGCATTGTCTGAGCAAGGGAGTGTCTGTGTGCGTGTATGTCTGTGGACATATTTTGTACTGCAATAGTGTTGCAACTGTGCAAGATGCAGTCATAAATATTTCCATTTGTGTAGTTTAGATCAAATAAAGGTCTAGTTCAAAGATGGCTGTGGTCCAACAAGGGTGGCGCAGGTGCCATTATCACACCCACTTTACGCCTCTACTTCACGTCACAACTTTACGCCCCTGGCCGGATTTAGCAGCACAAAACTTTACAGGTGTGTAGTAGAGATCATTAGGAAGATTGAGTTTGAAAATGAGTGTAGTCCGAGCAGGGGCACCAGAAATATTGGGGTAGGAAGTGGGGAAGGTGCCATTGGCCCCGCCACTTTTCCCCTGTGGTGCGATTTGGCATTGCAGCTGTGTGATCACATCACAAGATGTTAAGGTTTGGTTAGGTTTAGGCAATTAAAAGACTTTGTTAAGGAACGATCATAGTCAAGTACTGTGAAGAGCATACCTTACCTTCTCCTTTTTTAATGTGCATTTGCTCTGCTTATCCTTGCAGGTAAACATTGACTACCGCACCAGGGAAAAGACCAAGCAGAGCCTGGAGGATCCGTCCCCAACCAGCCTCAACGAAGTCCAAGCTAAAGTCTACAGCCTCATGGAGAAAGACTCCTACCCACGATTCCTCAGGTCCAAGATGTACCAGGGTATAGTCAACAGGGCGCACGCACAAGGCCAGCGGAGGTCTGTTTGACCGACTCTGATGAAGACCACAAACGACATAAAACTGGACCTACACTGTCAATCACTCGTAAACCCTTTGACATCATCTCTGAATACTGTGAATCTGCAAGGATGGTGTTGACATGCTTGACTGTTTCCTTTGTTTACACCAGCTCCATGCATGCAATCCCTCGAAAAAGACATGTCTTGGTGGGCTGCACTTACGTTACAAAGGAGGAGATTTGATGAGAATAAGCTAATAATTTTACCTCTACTTAGTGCTGGGTGATATGTTATATCAATAATAGTGTATATTATCACAAACGATTACTATGTGATAATGATATTTACACAATTTCAGAAGATATCAGACATATACCATGTCATTAAAATGTATACTGGTAAATTAAACTAACAACAACTACTAAATGGAGCGAGCAACAACTGAAATGCCACAACCAATTCTTGATCTTATAAAATTATTTTCCGTCATTCAAAATATTTATTTTTAGTTACAGGTGCTAAAAGATTGACTTGAGAATAAGGACCGTGAAATGCAGTCGAAAGCTCAAACTGTTTCTAATATCAAGAATAAACTAAGGGTTGTTTGCAGTTTCATTACACATACCAAGATGTATAAAACTAAATTTAAATTTAATTAAATATTCCATAAGTTGATTTCAATAACTCAACAGGTTTTGACCCACTATTATTATTATTATTAATAATAAATTCATTACCACGGACATAAAATAAATAAAATAACATTGTTTGATGTGCGGTTTCTATGCACCACCCGTGTTTCCTTATCTGCTGCAAGTCTTGTACTGTAGATATTGAAAAGCCCCTTAAGGCAAATTTAGAATTTTTGATATTGGGCTAAATTAGTAAGATTTTAATTTTTTATTTGATACCATACTCAGAAGTACCATTCGCTGGCTTCATTGGTTAATAAACTGAATAGACTTGTGGGGGTTCCACACACCACTTGTAGAAAACAGCCGTACTTGACCAAAAGTACTGAGTTGATTTTTATTCCATCATCAAGACAAAAACATATTGAACATACCGCTTTGTTTTATCGCCCAGCACTACCTCTACTTGTCTTCAGTTCTTTGTGAAATAGACACCGTCGTATGCAGGTGACTAGACCTGTTGTGGTAGTTTGTGTGTTTACGACGAACAATGAACACTTAATATCTGAAACTGTGCCCAACTAGATTGCACTTAGATATTGATATAACTACATAATCCTGTGTATTGTAAACTCTTGCAGGTGTTCTATGTGACATTTGATGTGGAGTATAATGAAGTATTGGGTTCCTTTTTGCTTTCAATTCACTCAATCCAGGAAGTGGAAATGTGTCATCATCCCTGAACTTGTCCTGCATGGTATATACAGTTCATCCGATTGGGCTAATTGTTTATTGCTGGCCAGGATTCTGTAGAATTTTAGTATTTTCAGTTAGATTTGATTAGGGCCTTGTCATTGAACTAAAATAACATAATTAAAAGTAAGCACAATTTCTTTGGACTACTGATCAACATTGGATGCAAAATGACTGCATTGAATGTGCGAAATAAAAGCTAATTAGAATATCCTACTAAAATAGAAATTATAATTTACTATACTATAATTTGCAAAAATGTACAGCATTATCAGCACCCAGTAAATAGAATATTAAACATAGGCCTCCTATAATTAGTGAATTGAAAGCGACAGCCTGACCCCCATAGAATCTGTTGAAAAATGTGTTGTGCAAATTTCCTAAGGAACAGCATGATGCAATGCTCAGATAAAAACTATTTAGATATTCTTTAACTTGTACAGTATGTTTTGAAAATGACTGCAAAAAAACAACTTAAGTCTAGAATATGTCACTAACGTGTCAATGTGTTTGAAATGTGCTCCATCAACATTTGCACTCCTTTTTAAATAAGCTGATTGAAAAGATTTCAGGGGAGATATTTTCTTTATTGCATGTGTACTTTAAAGGCCAAACTGTTGGAAATACAACAAAACTGGCTGAACAACATATCGCCCTATATGGTATGTTACTGTGTTCCACATGAATGTAACCTCCCCCCTATATTTTGTGATTAAAAATGAATCTGCATCTATGTTTTGGGCACTGTATGACTTCATTCTCAATACCAAAAGGCTATGAGAGCTATGAAAATGCATTCATCCACTGATCAGACAGACGGATTGACCTCGATTTCAATGACATTTTATAATGGCAGTCAAACCATAGAAGAAGAAAACTAATAAATGGAAACCCAGTCTATTTCCTTTTTTGGACAAGATATTTGAGATGATAATATCTGGTTTCTATTTAACATTATATTGGAAAAATTTGAATAACAGACAAATGTAACAAAGTCAGTTAAATGATATGGAAATGGACTGAACATGTCCATTCGCTCAACATTTTAAAATGTACCTTTCGTCACATTCTAGGTCAGATGTTGCAGCTGCTTTTAACAACTATAAATCACACAAAGTAAAGTGACAAACTAAAAATGGAACAATCAAACATTCATGTGACTATTCTCTCTGCAGCTCCACTCATGAACTAGTGTTCTCTTTTTGTATGTGGATCACTGGTGGGACGGAGTGGCCCACTGTGACATTAAACATCCATTACCTTTGCTGTTGTTGGTTGTGTGTCAGTCACTCAGGGAATAAAGAGAAGGGTGAAGGTGGGATTCTGCTCAGTAGACATAACAGTAGACTGCAAATGCAGCCAATACAGTTGAAGTGGTGAGCGGTACAACGTATCTGTGGTTATGAGAGTGTAAATTACAGCAGGCCCTAATGTTTTTGGATATCACAGAGTGAGTAAGCCATCTTTAGGTGCTGTTGGCTTTTTTATACTTTCTCTGCAGTTGTAAATACACCTTTCAGTTGTATTTACCCATTATGTGAAAGACGAACACATGCACAGCAACAGGGCCAGTGATTGTACCTGCTTTCCTTTGCATGTAATTGTAATGAACACTGTAGGAGAGAGGAATAGCGTTGTGGGAGAGCCTAAATATGTTAGAACTACAAATTAACTTTATTGGGGTTTTTTTGCCATTGAAATAGTTCATCACTTCTCAAAATAAAAAAGTCGCCAGATTTGTCGCTAGTAGCTTTTGACAAAGAAAATCGGCAAGAGATTTGGAAAGTTGCCAGATTTAGTGAGAAAGTCGCCAAGTTGGCAACACTGGTAAGAAGGCTTTATATTCATCTTGATCGCAATGCAGTTGTTGAGTTTAATCCCGAAATCATTCCATTCACACCCGAAAGCATAGGCTGCTTTATTGTCTATTTTACTCTTAATAGGATCTCAATTTATTAAATGAACCTCATGTTGTATTAAAGAAGGCTTGAAACTAGCGATTGAGACCATAAATGCATGTTTACAATGTTTACTGAGGTAATAAATCAAATAAGAAGTAGCTTAATTTTCTCATAGACTTCTATACAATCAGACTTATTTTTGCAACCATTGGAGTCGCATCCTTCTGGCTATTTGAAAGAATGCAAGTTTAAGGCACTTCTACATTGTCTTCAACACTTTGGAAATGTTTCAAAACTCAATCTTCTTCCTTTAACTTACTTTAAACAAAGATTCGGATGTATGTGTTTTTTTGTCGACATTAACTAATGTGCAAACCGTGGTAATGACATCAACGTCGCTCAATCTCTTCATCATTCTATCCTTTGTTGCTCTTCTTCTGCTGCTCCACCGTATCTTTATTCTCTCTGTTTCTCTCTGGTCTCTTAATCAACAGTAAACATAATACCCATGGTGTAGCGCTGCCATGACTATAGATCAGGGGGAGGATGAGCAGGGTAGTTAATTACTTGCCCTGTTCGGCTCTGAGACAAACAACAGAAGAAGAGCAGGACAAACAACAAAACAAATCTGATTGTCCATGTTACAAACATTGTTTATTGGTGTATTTTATCAGACGCTGCACCAGTCTCACATGAATGCGATGGCGTAAGATAACATTTGTGTAGTCAATATGTTTACAACACTGAATTAAATGACTATGCAATGTATAAGGGCTTGAAGGGCATAGATACACCCACAGAGAATTACATTCAAACTAAGTGGAGCATTTTAACTGTGTTCATTGTTTTGGTTTTAAAGCACATTTACTGTAGTCTCAGCCCTCCTAATCAAAACTAATAATAGCTTTAATTTATTCAGAAAAAATAATAGTCTACTGCTTTTTCATTCAACAGCCATTGTTAATCTGGCACTCAAAATACAAAAGTCCACTCCACATGCAAGGAAAGCCTTTTTAAAAAATATATTTAATGTAATTCACTATCAGACTGTTACAACATGCTTTATTGCCATGTGGGAGTAGTATAATAAGACTTAAGAGCAGAAATGACATGTTAGCCCCATTTTTAACAATATCCACAAATCTCTTTTTATACTGTACCCTCAGGTTCTTATGAAACCAAATTCCCATAGGACTAGATTGTCCACTTGTGTGTTACCTCTTACCTCTTTTAGTCACAAACAACAGTCTCTGGGAATAACAGTACCTGCTGCTCCTGGGTATTGACATGCCGGATTGTTTGTTATGATCTCCAAGGCAGCAGGTACATTCATACTGTGTATGTGATGTTGACAAGAGTCAAATATCAGTCCTGTTGTTGTCTGAGCCTGATGTTTCGCAACCGCACCACTGGAGAACAGCAGAAAAAACAGCCGTTCACAATCATTATCAGTCATTTCTCAGGTCAATGATGAGGTCACAGCTAGAGATTGTTTTGTTGGAGATAACATAAGTTATATTTTATTCATGACTGTGAAATCTGTTTTAGCTCTGCCATATAACCTTGTTACTGTCTTACACCTCTCTCCAATACACACCTCACGCCACATACGCTTCAATCCCGCTTTGTGGTTAAACGAAGAGCACACGTGACAGCACAGACCAGCACAACACACTGGAATTATATGTCCTATGATAACATGAAGAGCATCCAACAATCACAGACGGGGGACATTTGACTTTGAAGACGGCACCTATTCATCACCTTATCATATAAAAATTAATATGTTTGAGGTTTCTTCCCAATGGCGTTGTTCAAAAAGTAAAACGTCCCTAGTTACCAGCGTGGTGACAGGCTCCACCAAATATATGTATGTAAATATGTACACAGGAAATGATGAATACACACACGTCATAATGTTAAAGAGATGAGGTGGTGATAACCTAGAAGTCAGCTCATAGACCGATGAGGCAATAGCTAAGAGGAAACAAGGAACTAACATGTATTTCTACCACTGGGTTATCTTTTGAACACTTGATCTTTCATAAATGGTTACTTTGGTACATTTTAAAGGATGTGTATGATGAGCATGGATAACCACAGATGATGCTAAATCCACCAAACGGTGGCAGCATAGTGTTGCTGGTTGTAAACAAAACAAAACACTCTAATTACTTTTTCATCCCACTTAACATTGTGATTCTAGGATAGCTGTGTCAGTTAGTTTTAGTCTTTAGCTCATTGCTGTGGTTCGGTCCAATGATGATTGATTAACCCATATTAAATGAAAATTAAGATATTTCAGATATCTCCTTTTTGTTTTTATTTCATTTATTTTCTTTTGTTTTACATCTTTAATGTGTTTTGTTGTTGTTTTGTTTAGGTTATTAGGCCTGCTGATATGTGTTGTGAGTTTATCAAGATGCATCAGTTTGACTTTGTATTTTAGTCTGTTTCAGTGTGATGCTGGAGTTGTGTTTTGTTTTTTGATGATGTCATGTTTTTGTTAATACAAAACATCAAACAAAAAAAGAGTTAAAGAATGATTCACAGTAAAGGTTCCGTTTTCTTACCATTCCTGTCAACAGACTCTCTCAAACAGACTCCGCTGGCCTTGTGCATGCATCCTGTTGACAATATCTTGGTACATATGGATTTAGGGAACAGTTGTGGTCCCTTAATGATGACAACACACATCTTATATAACTAAACAGACAAAGAATGGAGAGCAAACTCCAACAGAACATCAAAAGATAAAAAAAAAAAGCTCAATTGAACTCAAGATGATGTTTGAACATCAAGGGATTTCTGATATTAATTAGTGTAAAAAACAACACAGCAATGAACACCAGTAATAAAAAACACATTACACTATTTCACAGATTATCGCTTTAAATCTCAGGAGAGTTTACATATTGTAGGCTTGGCTGACCTCTGTCTAAACAGCCTCCTGGGAGTACTTAGGGATCATAGTGTTGCTGTGGGGGGAACACACTCCAGTGGTTATTGTTTAACAGCCACAGTGAGCATCTGGCGGAGCCTGCGGCAGGCTGCTCCCTCCTCCCCGGAGGACTATCAGACAGATGAGCAACCTTAGGCTCTCCGTGCACACTGCCAGATGCACTCCCACAGAGACCAAACAGGACCACTTTACAAATGTTGAGAGGCTTGGGAACAAATCCTAGCACTTTTCTTATCCGAATTGTGAATATGAGGTTCTATCAGGGTGGATTGCATTTCTAAAATAATATACTTGGTCCCAACCAAAACTACCATGTATCTTATTAAAATATTTGAACCCAAAATATTTCTTTAAGCTTGGTCAGTATTTAGTTAAATTTCTGAGATTGAGAAACCACTTTATTTCTTTTAAATAATTTTAATTGTATTCCAGTCCAGATAATGAAGCCTCCTCCCCTCACAGAGCCAGACTACATCTTGTGAATTTAAGCAAAGGCTGCATAATTACAGTATCAATATTATTCTGAAGACATTTATCATAGGACAGAAACATGTGATCAGTTCACCCTGATGGTGTAATGTGCTGAGAACAAGTGCAACGTTCGAGCTATATTAGCAATGCTGGCCAATAAGGATTTGGCCTTATGTAAAGGTGTTGTTGTATCATGGCATTTCATGTTCCCAGCAATGGCAGCAGTTAAAACATGCAAACAGCTGTCTGTGTTTACTAAAACAGCATGTCTATGGAGCTGCATGGCCTATTTTTAATTTTAAAGAAATAGTTTGGCATTTTGGAAAATGCTCTTATTCCCTTTCTTGCTAAGAGTAAGATGAAAAGAATGATACTACTAGCTTAAAGATTGAAAACAACTAGTCTGGCTCTGTACGAAGGTAAAACAATTCTACCTCCAGCCCCTCTTAAACTCACTTATTATTGTTAGTTTTAACCATTCAAAAACTGTGCTGTTAAAATAACATGTTCTGGTTTCTCCAGATTGAAATCCATCGCCATAAAAACATTGAGCCGAGTGAAAAATTGTTGAATGGTATTAAACTATTCCAGTAGACTAAAATCCCTATAAATGAAGGATGACCAAATTGTGTTTTTAATGTTTCTAGATCTGGCATTAGACCATGAATTCCTTCACTTATAAAACTCAACAACATCAGAAACAATATAAGCTAAATCATCCATTCTCTTCATTTGGATCTCCATTAGACATTTCTAATATTTGTGCAGATCCATTGGCAAGTATTTCCCAGCAATTCATCTTTCTGTTTGAATGTTTCCTTCCTTCTGCTCTTCAGTGACTCACCACTCTGAGGGACCTTCAGAAAAAAACAAACAAACAAAAAAGCCGAAGCAATGCCGGGAAACATTACAGACACTTACTGTGGCATTGACCGGAGACTAGCATGTTGGAGAAGAGAAGATGAAATGGGGGAAAAACCCAACACTTACAGGCCATTAACTCAAACAAGCCACAAACACAGGACTATTACTCGAACATGATTGCATCTGCTGTGCTTTTCAACACTTCCTCGGACATAAAGTCACACCAAGTCTGCAGGGAAGCTTGTTACATTTGTCTCTATTTAGGTTTTATTGACAGCACAGAGATGGTGTGCACACACACACACACACACACACACACACACAGATCAGTAGTTTGGCAGCACACTGGAAGTTCACACATAAGACAACTTGTTCAGGTAACTTTGAGTGTGTATGTAATCAGAACAGCTGCTCCGTGTGTTTGTTCTGCGGCCTAATGTGTACATTCTGTGTTGTGGAAGAGATTTGCGACAGACATCACAAAGCAAAGCAAATTTAACAGCTGGTTAATGCTTCATTGGAAACAAAGAAGTGCCGCCTCCTTGCTGGAGAATGTGTAGAGCTGAATCGTTTTTAGCTGTGTAGAGGTCACCAATAGAAACAAAAGGAGCAAGATGTTCAACAGCAAACCTCAGTTTGACTCTGATTTTGATTATATCACGAGAAGATTGATTGAGTACAACTTTATTGCTTCACACTTTTGTCTTGTGTTATAGTTGCCAGCTTATTACGACAACCCCGCAATAAATCTTACCTTCATGAAAGTTAGAATGTTCCGTGCTTTACCTTCCACAAAGAGGTTGTTTTTTTCGTCTAAAAGGATATTTGTCTGTTTGAGCAGGATTACGAATAAATATAACTGGTCCAATTTCATGAAACTTGGTGTAAGGGTGAATGGGTTAGGGAAGAACCCAGGTCTGTGCTTTGGAAATGATTTAGAGAGATGTTGGTTCAACCTAATGGTGGTTTTGGAGGCTGTAGTTTGTGGTACTTGTGAATTGGGAGGTTTTTTTTATATTTAGTGTCATTGATACAGATGGTGTGACAATCATTTAAGTAAATGTTTTACTATACTGAGTTTACATACCATTGGAATTGACACTACTAGTCACCAGCTGTGGGCTTGAATTGTCGCTCCGATGAGTTTGTGAACGACTGTAACCCAATTTTACTGTAAAAAAGTATCAAAATATCCATGCTAGAAACATCCCAAACCACGATTGCATTTTAATCCTCTTGTGTGCCATCTGTATTATGTTCAAAGACAAATCACTGTTGTAGCTAGCACTGTTAGCTGCTGGTGTCAAAAGACAAACTTACTGTAAACTGCTTACCAGGCTAGAGACAGATGGTGTTATCCATTTTGGAAATCTCAGAGTCTCAAAGACTTCGGCTTAACTGACCTTTTAACTCCAAGGACGTGAATGCAAGCTGGCCTTGTGCATAATCGTGTTGCCATCGGGGTTTTATTTCCAATAAATAACTAATATTGCCTGTTGGGTGTTTTTTTTGTTTTGGCCTGCTCTGTTTCCGAAACAGGAGTGAAATGTGAGGTGTCAGGGACCTCATTTGATTTATTTGTTTTCTCTTTAACGACAATACATCCTGGAGGGTGGCATAACAGCAACCTCCACAGGAGAGGATGGTGCCAATCCTGCTTTCTCATCTCCGCTGCAGAACCCAAATGGAGGTGAACTGTGAAAGGAGCACGCTGAGCTGAAGATGAGCTTTCCGTGCATCACAGCTGAGCCCAAATGAAAATGAAAAAGTTTTCACGCGGCTCAAGATGAACAGATATGATGTAAAAGGGTTTAGTAAATAATATGAATAGAATTGTGGGTCGAGGTAAAAAGGAGCCCTGAGACGTAAATGTCCTGAACTGGCCTCGGCCTCGATTCTGCTATGAGAGAGATGTGACCTTTCGCTTGAAACACACTCATACAGGTAAATGTCACTTCTGGTTTATAAGGATTGCTTGGTGATGCGTTTCCTTGGTGCCATTCAATATTCTAACGTCACACATTGAAGAAGTGTTCTCACTTAAAGGCCATTTTGAAATTCAGAGCAAAGAACAAAAAAAATTGTACATCAACAATCAAATATTGATTTGATCCTTCACTATTTCTTCAAGAAAGAAAGTCACATCTCTGGCAACAAAGCCCTCATTCAAGACTTGTTTCTAGCATACGAGGCCACTTTATCTGTTGATCCAAATTCCTCAGAACATGACCTGGGAAAGAAATATGAACACGAGATGCTGCTATTATTAGCTAGCTGAAGATTTATCCTACGGTGATATAATTAACAAGGGTAGATATTCCCGTCAGCTGCTCATCTCTCTGGATATCTCGCCAGAGACCATTCATTCAGCCCAAAGACAACAGGTAATCAATGATGGCAGACAGCAGAGTGACATGGTAATACATGTTATAAATGTGTACTTATTGGTCTCCGTTTGTCTATTTCAAAACATTGGAGTAAGCAAAGCTTGCACATCTATGTTAACACGGAACTAAATTTGGTTGTAAATAAAGGCAACATAGAAAAGCAGTCATTCGTTCTAGGACTGAAAACTAAGCAAAGACGCTCCAGGGCATTCTAAGAAAGGCTACATACTATACAACCTCAATACTAAGAGCGTCACAGTTCATCAGACAGAGAGTCTCTTAGTGATAAATTAATCCATTTTCAAGGAGAATATAGTTTATACCATGTGGAACATCAGTGTTTACATCAGATGCGTAACAGTCCAAGGGCAACAAACAGCATCACCAGATGACGGCTGATCGAACAATGACACTCTCTGTTGTTTAGAACTCGGATAGGGATTTCACATGAAGAGTCTTTCTGAGAAATAGGATGTTAAAGCCCTTATTCACAGCGTTATCTTACTTATCACAAATGTCTGTAACAAAGCTGCAAAAGATTAAATGAGAAATACTCAGGTACATGTTTCTTAGAACCTGTTTTAACCCTAGCAGTGTTGAGTGCTTTTTTGCATTTTAAAAGTATAATAGAAATAGTGTTGGAGCACATTTTGATGTAAGGTGTTTAGTAACGTTGATGTACGTGCGTGTTGTATCAGTCAGCAGAACATGAAATCCCCAGCTTCCGGAAAAGTCCTTCACTCCACAATAAGATGCGTTTTCTCTTCCACGCTCTTTTGTTTTCTCGTTTCCGGTTGTCCATTGTCACTAGGAGGGACAGAGGTGTGCTGACATCACAGTATGACTGTATGAGTAGGTGAGTGGGTGGCTGGGATCCCCGCAGGCTTCTCAGGCAAACCTTTGTTTGTTTTTTCCTAGCAATAAAAAGGGTGCAATTAAATCTTCTCCAGCACAATGAGGCTGGACAGGTTAGGTAATCTCTGTGCAGTTATCTTTCTTTCCAGCCAGAGCCGTCTACTCTACATTAGCTGACTCAACCTGATCAGTGCTGCCTTGTAATGGTACAATGAGACCTTGCTAAATGGCTAAGTGTCTTTTGCTCTGCTTCCTTGTTAAACCCAATGATATTCTTAGTCTGCACTAAACTGTTGTAAGGGTCATTTGGCACTGACATTTCAGGCTCCGTGCCTTTCGACCCATTTCAGATGGCGTAAAAAAAAAAAGACTAACATTTTAATGAAGGTCAAGAAAAGAGCATGATGACTAAAGGAGGTAGGATGTGAATTTTGTTCTATTTCTAAAAGTCTAACAACATTATTCCACTTCCTCTATTGCATCTGAGAGGACACAATCGTCATTCACAGAACCACAAAAGGTCGCTTGTCAGGAATACACATTGGTTGTTTTAAGCATTTAAATGACTGCAGCCATAGATGTTCTGGTATCTATCTATCTAATCTACTAAAGAGGAAAACATGCTGACGTCTCTTACTGCATATCATGAGTCTAGCTGCTTCTTAGGTATGACTGAAGTAAAAATAAATGATATAACATGTCTTAATAAAAAACAGTGACATCTGACAACAGAGGTTTTTCTTAGAGATTTCATCTTTCACACAGCCCTGTTGGGGCTCAATTCCTCGAAGCGCCAACAGCTATAGCCTTGTGTAACGGGTGCTATACAATGTTTCCCCTGTCATTTGTGGTTGAAGGTCCTTTAATGTTCTAATTCCTGTCATGGCTCTGGTGACTCTGGGCCTTGTTGAATTCTTAGTCTGCACTAAACTGTTGTAAGGATCATTTGGCACTGACATTTCAGTCTCCGTGCCTTTTGACCCGTTTCAGATGGCGTAAAAAAAAAAAGACTAACATTTGATATTCCAATTCTATGATTAAGGTCTGTGTAAGCTTTGATGAGAACAACCACAAATTCACAAAAGCAGACATTATTATGAATGGTTTCTGTTGCTTTTACGAGCTAACTTCTCTATTTTGAAAATATGACAGGCTACTCTAAGGCAGTGCAAGAAATGTGATAGTCATTACTATTCTTCAGTCATGTATTGCCTTATATTTTTAATGCCCTTTAATCAGAATTATATGATGAACAAATCCTAGATAAACAACCTGCAGCACGCCATATGGGAGATGCTTCAGCATCATATTGTCGAGCAGTTGGCTGTACATCCAGCTTGATGACAGTAATATAATTAAACTAGAGTCAATACCACATCTCCTTCCGATCATTCCCTGGAATGACCGACTTTATCAGGTCCATAAAGACGCACGTGTGATTGTGCGTGGTCAATAGAAAGGTTTTTTTTTTTATCAACCTGTCTATTCCTTCAATTATGTCTAATTTGTGCAATGCACGACAACACAGGATGTCATTAGCAGATCGGCTTGAAAGGCTATATCATACAGATTGATTGAAACCTTTATTTATACAGGGGAAACTTACTAAAGGGAAAGTCTGTAATTGTATTTGATGATAAAACACGAGGTTGAAGCTAAAATGTATCCCAAAAAAAAAAAAAAATCAAATATGACAAAAGATGTAAAAAAACAAGGAATCCACTCAAAAGAGTCACATTCAATTGGTGTTGATGTTTCAATGTAAGAGGAAAACTGTAAGTGACAATCAATTTCAGATACAAAATACTTAAAAGCTGGCTTCAGTATTCTCACATCTACACACATGAATAAATGTTCCTTTTCGGTGTGTGTGTAAATAAGTTGTTTTGAAAGAGAAGGGTGAAAAGACAACACTAAAATATTCACGTGCTGTGTTTTCAGGGACATGCAAGAAAAACATAACGTACTGCAGAATAGCAGTGGCTTTTATCATTTCTCAGTAATTCCCCCGCCTCGTCCTTGCATATCCTCCCCCATTTTATCACTTTGTCTCTCTCTCTCTGTCTCTTGCTCTCTCTCTACCTCTCTGTGATTGGCTGGGAGGGCAGATGATATGTCAGAAGCAAGGGAGGTAGGACTATAAAACATCTGCTCTATCTCTGTTCGGACACAAAGACAATCTCGCTCCCTAGTGAGCTTAACTAAACGGATATTTAACTGCCATCCTATCGAGACACCGGCTCTTAACAGCTCTACCAACCTGCTGCTACAATATGTGTAAAGGACTAGCATCGCTGCCTACCAGCTGCTTGGAAAGGTACATGAAGCTGCATGCAAACACTCACATGGCTAATGTTTGGAGATTTGAATTACAGGATGTGAAAGATGTGTGGGAGTGTTTGAGAAGCTAAAAAGAGTACCAGTTTTTGGTTATGCTAAATGTAAATGTTGTACTCAGTGTGGATTCATGCTGTGCTGAATGTTACTGCACAGTAATGGCTTATCAGTATGCAATCAAGGTTGTGTGAAAAATGTATCTAACTAGTTTTTTCCCCTCACAGAGCGAAGGAGCTGAAAGCAAGGCTGGGAAGCATTTTGCAAAAATCCAATTGGAATCTATCCTGCTGCAAAATGGGCCAAAATAAGTAAGCATCACACATACTGTACTATATATCACTACCAATTCATTTTACATGTATTGTCACTGTGTGCTTGATCAAAATTCTGGGTTTAATCTAATCTTGCTTTATCTATTTTCAGGCCAACCCTGGAAGAATGCCTAAAGTGGAAGGAGTCCTTTGAAAAGCTCTTGTCCAGCAAATGTAAGTAAATATCTAAACAGATTTTTGTATCACATGTGCACACAAAGAAAATCACACACAAATCCCTGTAAGTGCATGCTGTAATGACACATGCAAGGACCACTGCAGGGAAATTATATAAGATAAGTAATTAAATGTCCTCTCTTCCCTCAGATGGACTGTGTGCCTTCACAGCTTTCCTGGTGTCTGAGTTCAGCGAGGAGAACATTTCGTTCTACTTTGCCTGTGAAGAGTACAGAAATACCAAGTCTACCGCCAAACTACAAGCCAAAGCCCAGAAGATCTATGATGAATTCATCGGCAGCGAAGCTCCACGGGAGGTAAGGAAACAGCAATCTTAATGATGAGGACCAAGAAACAAATTTATAACCAATAACCTCTCCAAAATTGACAAACCTAATCTGGTTCTGTGTCCTTTTCCATTTTACCAGGTTAACATTGACCACGAAACTCGTGACATCACCAAAGCCAACATTCTGGTGCCGTCACCTGATTGCTTCGAACCGGCCCAGCACAAGATCTACATGCTCATGGCCAAAGACTGCTACCCTCGCTTCCTCCGCTCTCCAGTCTACAGGGATCTAGTGTGCCAAGCCAAACCAAGCGCCAAGGCCACCGAGAAACCCCAGCAAGAGAGGATGGTGTGAACTCTCTCCATGAGCCGATGGAGTGTCGTTAGTGGTTCACCTTAAGGGTTGAGAAAGCAAGGCATGACGTTAGGTGCTGCATCATGAAACTGGACTCAGGTGCAGACGCGTCGGATCGTCACAAGAGCCGCCATGGACGGGCGTGTTCTGTAGACGCAGAATATTAAAGAGAAAAGGAAAACGGCGGGGACATTTGAGGTTGATCCCTTAAGTTGACTGTTTTGCGTGAACACGGATGAAGTTTGGACTTCAAAGTCGAGTGACTGTATGACAGACTGAGTGACAATCAGACAGGAGGGAAGGAGAAAAGCACTTTTATTTGCCATAAGCAAATGTTTGTGTTTGTGATGTGCAATGTATCTCAGTCAAAGTTTTGCACTGTTTGAGAACGGACCTCTAAGGTACTTTATGATTTTGTATTTATTTGTATTTATTTGCCAGTTATATATTTCTTGCCTTTTTACCTAACACAGATGAAAAGAATTTGCAATTTCATTTATATTATAATATTTATATCAATATATGTTGTCTTTCTTTACGTACAAGCAAATAAACTAAATTATTTGAAAAAAAATGTTCAAATGGGTTGTCTTATTTAGGAAAGAAATCGTGCTTTAAATATTATTTTGATATTTGGGATATCAAATGAGTTGCTGAGCAGAGTCACATACAATACAATAGCAGTAATGTAAGAAAATGTCAGTTATTACGACTCTTACGATACCATGGGTATTTTAAGTATCTCACATACTCAGCCATATTTGCAGAACTACGTGCAAACTCCAAGTCTGCATGTTTAATCATTCACATTACCTGATATAAAAAGGACAATGATATATTTGCTCTTTATCGTGAAGCATTCTGCAGCCGATGTTGTGCAGAACTGTTATTCACCTTGGAAACCGCTCTGCTCTGTCATAAAGAACTCACACAATGACAGCAATCGCCTGCTCCAAGCTTTTGTCCCATATCATGTGAATGACAAAGAGCTTTCGAGCAAACGGGAAGCACAAAGAGATTATGTGACAGCATTAACGTAATAGGAAGAGCAATAAAATGTTATTATCACCTTAGCAACTGTTTGCACTGCCCATCAACTTCAGGTAATAAATGACAGCGAAGCTGCTACCTGGCTGCAGAACGACCACTGCTGTCTGCATGTAGAAAACACATAATGCAAAAGCCCTGTGGTTAGCTAATAATGACATTGATTACAGTGATCGCATCAAATTAACTGCCATTATGATTGTTTTGAAAAACTGCATTTCACAGGCTGAGAGCAAAATGTGGCTGAATGTCTACTTTGCATATTCAGATGTCATCAGTGTAGAGTGGCACGAGTGTCAGGTGGACATCTGGTCCAAAGGTCTGATGCATATGAACCTCTCGTAATGCTGCATCCCTCTCCATAGTAACCCTTTGACATTTCTATTTAAGATCTAAGCATAACAAGGACCACCTGTAAAACTCACTTTACTCTAGAAGTGTTGACATATTGTGAATAATGTTGCAAGGTGCATCTAACAGGAATATGTTCAGTTTTCAAGACTAGATCTTGTTTTTGGTTTTTTTACAATACAGGAAAATACATTGTTGCAAACAATCCAATTTTAGATAAACCCCAGATGTTTACAATCATCTAAACCACTTGGTTGGGAGAGAAGAACACACTTGAAATCACTCACACTCACAAGAGCTGCAACGATTAGTTGACTAATAGAGAATAATAAAAGAATAATCGCCAACTATTTTGGTCAAGTCATGTTTCATATAAAAGTGGCAGAAAATGCTTTTCCCTGTTTTATATTATATTAAACTGAATATTTTTGCGTTTTGGACTGAAAAAAACAAGACATTTAAAGACATCAGCTTTACATTTGAGAAATTGAGATGGACATTTTTCCCTATTTTATGACATTTTATAGACCAAACGATTAATTGATTAATCCAGAAAGTAATCTGCAGATTAATCGATAAAGAAAATAATTATTGGCTGCAGTCCTACTCACAATAGCATGCAACGTTGTGTACATGCAACATAGCGGAGGATTTAGCAACTAAAGAGTGTGATATCTTTCTTAGGATTTAGTAAAGTAGAGTGAACTTGCATTCATCAAGCAGACAATAATGTGTATTCAAATGAATACTAATGTTGCTCCATGTCTAATGAATGTGAAAGTAGGAACTCGTTTGCTAACACATTAGCCATAGCCTCTATAAGATAGTCATAATAATGTGTCTGTTATGACTATCTGTGTGATAGTGTGTCTGTCAGTTTATATTGAGTTATTCTGCCCCCTAATGGCTACAAATGAATGAATGCAGATTTAACCCCCCCACTCACACTCACACACACACACACACACACACACACACACACTCCCGTAGAAGTGTAGCAAAGCTATAACACTGTCATTCCGCTTCTGCATTTGCTTTTAAAAGTCTACATTTGTTACTCACCCGCCCACAAGAGGTCATTTGCCAGGAAAGCATATAACATATTTAGTTGCAAGTGTTGCTTTTTCTCCGGTAGGGATACTTTACTGGATTTGATCTGATTTAGTTTTGAAATATCCCTCTCAGAGGCGAGAAGCTGCATATCCATCGTTATGACAGGGTCTCAGTTTCATATTTCAAACCTGTTTTGGTTTAAAATAAGTAACCTAACATTACGTAAATTACGTGACGTCACTTTGCTTAGACAGGCAGTGTTGTATAAACAACGTTGACTTTTAGTTTCACACGGGACATGAACTATCTATGTTTATGTTTGAACCTATTAGTAGGTGTGGCAGGTACTGTCTAATCCATATCTTGGATGCTGATAACCACTCATAGCAGCCATTTAATGGCATGATATCATCTGAAGCGGGTGCACTACTTTCCACTGAAGATAAATGGGACTATTTGGAAATTATTGCTTGTTTCTGGGTCAAACAGATCACTACGCTTCTGCCTGCTTCAGCCAGTTTAGCTAAGTTCGATTGATGATTGGTTAATTAAGGCAGATGTTTACGACAAAATCTCTACAGATGTATCCACATGTCTTTATCCCCAAAATAAGTGCAAAGGAAAATAATACGATTTGTATCATTTTTACACACACATATCCGTATGACAGAAACGTATGCCGGCACATACGAAATATCAGCAATAGGTTGATATAAATTAAGGGTAAGTTGTGATCGTTTGAAGGACGCAGACGATACGCCAAACACGCCAGACATACACAGTTCCGTATGGCAGAAACATGCCGCCGTATATGAAAATTAGCTAAAAATGTGTCAGAGTCCAAATACTTCCAACTTTTCCACAGCGGTGTTGTAGCTGACGTATACATAACGAATACATAACGGATTATTATACGTATGTCAAACGTTGATAGCGTATCACTTACTTATTTAAAACGTATCAGAGCGTCTGGACAACGGAGCTGGAAAAGTGTCATCTGGTTCACGTCATGCTGATGCTGGAGAACGGCTAACATGCTGAACGCTAGCTGTACTGTAGAAACACGTTTAATAAGTTACTCCGTCGTCAGGCATAATCTTAACATAGGTTACGAATAGGTTATCCACTCGTTATCAATACATTGGCTGTAGGATACACCGTCAGCCGACGTAGCCTATATCTAACGTTCCTCTAACGTAGTCACGTAGGTATGTACGTACTATATTTACATAGGTAAATATTCAACTACGTATTCCATATTCACGTATGTCTAATGTAACGTAACTTATTTGTAACGTCTGCATTTCTTATGAAGCACGCGTCGGGTACGTCCGGTAATTTTGAACACAGCGAGCTCTTAACGAATACTACTTATACCTTACCTTATATCAACGTAAACCAGCGTGTTGCCGATATTTTGTATACGCCATATTTTTGTATATCTTATGCATTCGTTGGGCATTAGTCTGATATATTTTGTATAAGTAAGTGATGCGCTATCAATAGGTTAGACATGCGTATCTGTATATGTTCACTTTTCCGATCCGATGAAAAGTTGGACGTATTTGGACTCTGACAAATTTTCGTATGTGCGGCATACGTTTCTGTCATACGGATATGTGTGACAGGGCCTTTACGTTCATGCCCATAAATAGCACTCAATGTGCTCCAAGTTAAACCTGACCTCTACTTTACAGGGTAGGACGCTGCAGAAGACCAATATTGTTCCAGGACACAAAACTGAACTAGTTACAGATTTCTTTCTCCTTTTTATTTCCAACATTAAACAAGGAAAAGTCTTTCCTTGGTTACTAAAACCAAGATTTTTAAGATACAGGATTTCACTGAAGTTTATTACATGCTTTAAAGTCATCATTTTTTTGGGTGTTGCAGTAAGTAGTAAAGAGCTTAAATTGATCTGAGTAAAATATGTCTCTGTCTGTCTTGTCTATGGTCCAATTTTGCAAAAGGGCTGTACTTCCTTCAGCAGTAGTGTTGGTATAATCATGAAGTGACACTGACATCTGGTGGTTTTAGTTGTAATCACTCAAATTTGACAAATCCTGAACTTCTGTCATTATCATTGTCTCTTATGAAACCAGTGGTTCCCAAACAGGAGGGTCGACATGAACGTAATGAGACAAAAAGAGAGCAAAAAACAATCTTTGAGCCTGTAAAAATTCATCAAAGAAAAAAAAAAATCCAAGACTGAAAAATCTCTTTGGTTGCTCACTACTCTACACGGAGGCCATAACCTGAGATGTGGAGTCTCAAGTAGATATTTCTTTAGAAAATAAATATATTCAGGCATATTGGTTACAAACAGACCTGTTTGAACCTTTCATGGTTCTCAGCAGGGTTGATAAAGATTGTTTACACTTGGTACACCTGCGTCACAATATGAAATAACCAAGATACAGAGAACACAGTAGTTTGATAGAGGGGTTTATAATCTGTTTTACAATGAATTCTAATGAATGTTTCTTAGATAGTACTTAATTCAAGTCAAGAATGTTGGAAACCACTTCCTTGAAACAGAATGATTCACCAATTTCCAATCTCAGTGTTTGGGTCAGTTTGTAGACATTTGAGAAAATCTTTTTCTTTTTTTTTCTTTTACTAAAAACAGATTTTAGATGTAGTTTTTCAAGGGTGATGAAGAAACACTGACTGCCTGCTTGAGGGTTTCTTTGACAGCACTGGGGGGCAGTGAAACGCCATGAATAAACCTGAGCATAACGGCCTGTCTGTTTGTTTTGTTGTTTTTCTTTTTTAACATTTGACCTTTTAAGGACATCTTAAACAAGACGATGGAGACTTTGAGGAGAGGACTAACATGAAACCTAAATAACCACGGTCAGGACGAGGACGTGGTCAAACAAAGCATAATTCTGATTTACACTGAACTTAAAGGAAATATTAATTAATTCCTCTCCTAAATAAATAACATGTATGTGTGAAAAGTAGAAATGGACATAAAAACAAACAATACATGTGGTCATGTCCCAAATGTCAGTTACAGCCTGGATGTTAACAGAGCCAATGTGCTGGAGAGCACATCCTGTATGCTCATCATAAGTAAGAACATTAACGTCTTCATCACATACGGCTATACGGAATCCTGTGACAAACTACGCTATGTTCTGACCCCCTTTAGTGTCCATTAAGATGATAGCAGTTCTGGAGTGGATGACCCAATGTGCACATTCCTCGGTATCTCCCCCAGGAGAGGACATGTGCTGTGCATCTCCCCGACACAGACCCACATGTGGCCATGATCTCCTTAGTGGGGAGCTTTTATTTCCCTCCCTTATGTCCCTCATATCCCCTCATGCATGCCTGCTGCACAAAAAACAAAAAAGTGTGCCGGTTGAGCAGGATGTGAAAGGAGAAGAGGTGCAGTAGGAGAGCAGACAGAAAAGGAGGAGAGGATTCATGATATTAGATATGAGCGGCGAGGGCGAGAACATAGACAGAAGAGAGGAGGGAATGCAACAGCATATTACACTGCAAGCGTGGGAAATCTCCTGGTGTGGGTCCCTAGTGAAAAAGGAAAACTCTGCTTGTGACTTTAGTTCCTCAGGGTTCACATCCTCTTGCCTCTCGGGATCACGCTCAGGCCTGGAACAAATAAAAGGCTTCACATACTGAATATCTGCTGCATCTTTCATTTGCTGCATTGATTTATCATTTAACACTGTTTTGAGTAAGAAGTTGCAGTTTTGGTTAGATTTGGTATGACTGATATGCTCCTGGATAGTGTGGATAGTGTCATGTCCCGTCAGATTATTTAATGTTATGTCATGTATGTATAGTTTAGTTCATGTTCAGTGTTTAATGTTTCTCAGGTCACGTTATGTTAAGTTACCGTCACTCTTGTGTAGTGTCGTCTTGCGCTTCCTGTTTTGTTTTGAAACTCACCTTTCCCTCTCATTCTAGGTCACTTAACTTCCTGCCTTTGTGTGTTTTTCCGCTTCTGTGATCGTCTACCTCGCCCCTGATTGTTGTCACCTGTGTCCCCTTACCTCATGTATGAATAGTCCTGTCGCCCCTTGTCTTGTGCCAGTTCGTCTTGTAAACTTAATCAAGTGTATGGTTCTTGTTAATGGCATTGTGGATTAAAAGATCTTTTTTGTTTGAACGTTGCTGTTTGAGTCGTGTATTTTGGATCCTATGTTTTTCTTGTTCTGTGGTTTGTGACATCGTGACACTATGCGAAGGATCAAGAATCCTACTTGGGCATGTTTTATTTCAAGATGTTCCAACTCCCTCAGACTGAAGCCTTAAGGATGAATACTAGCCAACAGCATAAGCAGTAGTGGAATGTACATTTACTCAAGTACTGTACTCAGTACAATCTTGAGGTACTTGTACTTTATTTAAATGTTTCCATGTTCTGCTACTCTACACTTTTACTCCTCTACATTACATTACATAGGAAAGCTTTATTTGATCCCCAATCGGGCAAGTCATTTGCCACCAGATCAACTATTACAGACAACAAACAATATAGACATTACATTCACAGTACGACACATAAATAACAACATACAGAGTAATTTGAGACCTAATTAACAGCTGGATGCTACATCTACATCCACATCTAAACTTATTCATTAACAAAATCTCACCGCTGCTGGAACCAAAGACCTTATGAAGCGTTCACCAGAACACTGAGGTCGCTCTCTGAATGAACTTCTGAGTTTTACATTTACTGTAAGAGAAAATAAATATTGTATTTGTTACTTCACTACATTTATTTGAGAGCTATATTTTCCTTTTAAGATTTTATATAAAACAATGGATAAACTGATAAAACACAACGCACTGTTAAAGATAAAAAGTCAAGTTTCAGACGTGTATGATTCGTAAGCAGCTCCATCACAGAGTGATTTCCCCTCCAAACTTCTCCGATGGTTTTATTATTAACTCAAGATCCAACAAAGTGAACTTATCCAATATTTTACAAAAAAGCAAAGTTTAAAAAACAAAGTCTGTAGATAATATGTGTAGTTGTAGTTGAATGCAGGACTTTTAATTGTACTATGTTCCCATTGTTAAATTAGTACTTTTTCCAAAGGATCTGAGTAGTTCATTCATCACTGTCAGATAATAATAGTAAAGACAGTTGTGTAGCTTACTTTGGATGGAACTGCAGTGCTGCTGCAAAAATCCACTCAAAACAGGTTTTGATGTCTTTTTTTCAGCTATTGTTTTTATGTTTTTCACCAAAGCCGACCTTAACACTTTGTCTAAGCCTTTCCCAGCATCCATTGTGTTCTGGAATGGCTCCACAAATATTCCAGAGGGAAGTTTTTTTTAAGGTTACCCTATTGAACTCTTTGACAATCTCGAACGCACATCTGCCAAGATGTAATCGCATGTGTTTTACCAGAATGCCAATGTTTCTGTTGTAGACGCTTCAATAATTTTGACCAGATGTTTGCACAAAAACAAAGAGGGCCTTGCAACATGTCTCTTGATTCATAGATGCTTCAATTATAACAAAAATCTCATTCATTCCCTACGTCACAATGAACTGTGTAGTGTTCATATTTTCTGAATGTACTGCTCATCCCTTAATTCCCTCTTGATCAAAAGCCAACCATTGTCATTAAAAGATTTGAAGCAGGTCTGACAGTCACCCGTTATTTATGTGAATGTTCAAAGCGGGATTAGACAGCACTTATCCTGACAATGTTTTGGTCTCACTTGAACTCAAATTTCAATTACTTTATTATTTGGTTGTCCCGAACAATGTGGCAGAAATCAACTGTCTGGAAAATCGTGACATTATGAAACCCATAATCTGTTTCAGATGTCTGTTTCTTTTTTTTATTGTGTGTTTGCTGTATCAGGCTATACGTGCTTGAATGTCGTGTGTCTAGATTTTGTCTTTAGCTTTTTTGTTTCAAAATGCACTTTTAATTAACACCAGCCTATTAACTGCAGATAAAAAACTAGCCATCTGCCTCCGTTTGGTGCATTTATATCATAATAATGTCTATTCATTCATCAAGGTCGATGCACATTAATTAAGTACCATGATTGGAAATGCTCTCCATACTCTTATTATTATTTTATTGAGTATTGATCAGGTTTGGCAGCCCAGAACAGCGTTGCCAGATGGAAAATGTCAAACTATTGTACCAGAGGCATAAAAAGATTGTATTTTGAGGAAATTTATCGTACGCGTATCATAACCGACAAAAATGCATAAATGTGTAATTTTACAAAACACATATTTGAATGACATTTTGTCACGTCCACAAATCTACCAACAGGCGTGGAAGGGGGTATGTGTCTATAAGTCCATCAGTCTGATATGTTTCTATTATTCTACTATCATTTCACATGGATGCAGCAGTTTAGTTATCTCTCATGCAAACTCTCTTCAAATGAGAGGCGAGCGGCGGGAGAGAGAACGACAGACGTGCTCGTAAGTCACGTTATCAATATCATAGCCCGATCGCCTTAAAAGAAGGCTTGTGAAAAGAGAGGCGTGAACAAAGTCATTGGATTCTTGTGGAAATTATTTAAAAAGAGTAAAACAAACAATTAATTGTAAGCTTCACAAAATGGTCAAACTATTGTACATTATGGCACTTTTGACATTTATAATCGTACAAAGGGCAAAATAATTGTACAAATATGATAATTATTGTACATCTGGCAACACTGGTCCAGTATCCAAGGTTTCATATGGGAAAGGTCCACACCTCATAATTAAGGTAAAATGGCAACACTCAGTGCAAATGCACAAAATAGTTTGTCCTGGATGTAGTGAGGGAAAGGCAGCTTCAGGTGTACTTTATTTATAGAAACTGGAGACTTAGGGAATTGACTATCGATTGTAATGACAGAAAGTTTCATGTCACATTTCTACGATGAAGAAGGACAAATTGAGACCTGTGAATGGAAAGTATGCTTCTCACCCAGAAGGGGGTCTCTGTCTGAGACTGTGTCAGTGTTTGAGTTCCCATCTAAGAGTCCATTGGTAGCCACAAGCAGTAGCATACACAGTGCAGGGCGATGTCATACAACTCAGAGAGTTGAGACAGTCGCTCCTCAGAGTATTAACCTCTCTTTCATGTGAAAATGGAAAACATAATGTATGTGAGCACCATTGGCACCTGGCCTTTTTTTTATACCATGTGACTGGAAACTCTTCTGTTCACTGAGCAATAACAGCCTGACAATCCCCTCAAACTGTTCACTGTCATGTTTGGTTTAGCTTTCTGTTATATCGCCAATTTTAAGACTATTTGGTTTTGATTTGTGTCCAGATCCCTGATGCCTGTAGTCCACATTTAGACTACAGGCAGACTAAATGGCTTCTGATAATCACTCTTGTTCTAAAGTTGAGGTTTATCTGATTTAATATAGATGTTAACGTTCCTTAGCTGTCAAAAATACAAAGGAATAACTTGTGGCAAGCTCATGCATTTCCATGTGGTTCATGTTGCTGTAAACTCTGCTGCCATTGAAACTGTCAGCAACAGCTGAAATGAAGTCCAAACTGTAAATTTATGAAAGTGCACGTATTACTGCAAAAGGAAGTATAATGTTTACCGTGATGCTGCAAATCCTATTTTTTTTTGTTTAGCTGTTGTAATCTGTGTTACATAAAAAGCAGCCAAGCAATAGATTCATTGTTAGCATTTAGCGCTGACCTCCAATGGAAAATCCATTTTCTCTCCAAACCAAAAATGCAATTTATTTCTCTAAGACAGGAATGATAACGAATACATCATTATTTATCTTCTGGTTTTCGCCCCCCTCAATATTCTGGCCACGATTCCGTAGCAGACAAATCTGTCTTAATTCACGAGAAAACAACCCTTGTAGCTCTTCTCTGCCCTCCTGTATGCGCCATGTTTACCGGAAAAGCCTTTGCAAATAAACAACTTATGGAAAACAATTAATAATTCTGTGGGAAAAGCCATTTTATTTCCTCTGTGGACAGAACATTGAGAAACGTGACACCTTATTAATCCCCCTGCCTCATGCCTGAGATTCAGCACGACCGCCTTAGCAAGAAAGCGAGAACAAGGGTTTGTGGCTGATCTCACATTTCCTCCCAATTTTGTCTTCAATCTTGCACCAATAAAGTTACAAATCTGAAGCAGATAATGTTTTAAAAAAAGCACTGAAAATCTCCTGAATAGTCTTAATTCAATCTGTCAATAGTGACCTCTGTGACCTCCTTCTCCCCCTTTCTGTCATCACACACGTTTGCTGTATCAGCACATAGCATAGCAAGTAACATAGTTATCTCAAGGCATTTTGCCATATCCTGTGCATTGGGAAATTAACTGAAGCACTGAATGTTCTTTTTTTTAATCAGCTACCTGACATCTGTTTTCTATTTCATTATACAACATGGCATAAACACGTTGGGGGTGATTTCTTTTGTCAGCTTTTGAGTCTAACAGAAATTCTGAAACTGAAAGGTATTCACAGGAACGACAAAATAACAACAAGTACTTATATACAAATGTTTACATACTGTATATCTTAGGTTAATATTTGCTGTGTTGTTGCATTTGAATTCATCATAATTTAATAAGGTCACCGTTAGATGTGTATGGAGAAAAAATACCGCAGACTCAACATTACTGTAGAGCTTATCAATGTCACGCTGTCTATTTCAATAATATCCCACCTTGCATCTAACCATTTGTTACGGCCACGGCCTTATTTATCTGCGGGGGATTACTTTGTGGATGCATGCACCTTGTGTCCCTATTTAGGTATGCAGATTTGGATGTGTGACCGCCGCCCGCTTGATTGGCTGCGACACCGCCTCCTCCCTCCTTGATGAAGACCGGCTGTGATTGGTGTGCACCTGTTCCGGCTCTCCAATCGGAGGTGCACGGGAGAGACCGGTGACTACAAATGCCAGGCCAGCTCGACAGTCTGGGCTGCTGGTGTGGTCAGCCGCATGCCTCGTACTTGTGTGTGTGGATACTAGAGTATCGTATATTGTTGGTTGAAATTCTGTGTTCTGTATCCTAGGTGTTGGAACTAGGTTTACCTTTGCCGTTAATTGTTGAGAAGTTTGCAGCGTTTTCTGTTAGGCACGTTAGGGTGCCCCGGCGCTGTTTTATGTGTTCTTTTGTTATAAAGTTTTCACTCCGAGTTTGTTTAGTTAGTTTGGCTTTTATGCCTTATTTGCGCTTATGTTAAGAGCTTTTGTTCTTTGTGGTGTCGTTAAAAGCAATTGTTTGTCAAATTGTCCACCATATTAAATAAATATATCTTATTTTGCCATCAACATCTGGTGTATGTTACTCCCTTTTCCCTCGCCGAGCCGGGTTCGTAACACCATTGCTCAAACCTTATTTTCCTGTTCATGGTCTTACACCCAAGCATGCATTATGTGAGATACAGGGTACACCTGTGTCCAATTGAACCAGGAACCAGAATATATCCCTGTCCACAGTGTTTTACCTCCAAGTATTGGGTGAGCTCACTAGGAACATGGACCGAGGTGGTACCAGGTAATATCCACAGCTTTAGCTAATGGAAAACCAAAAATGTGCAAGTCGAGTTAAGTAGAGCCGTGCTGTATCATTCAGTGGAAATGTAGCCTAAGGCTGTCTCTTAGTGAAAATAATAATTAAGATTTACCAGAATATGAGCACACCATCTTTCTTTGCAATAATGAATTGGAAGACCATCTTGATCTGAGGGAGTGAGCAGGGAACACAGAAAACGCATCACATTACTTATATTATTATCCCATTCATGTTCTGTATGTACTGTTTTAATTGTTAATTCTGAATAGCAAAAACAAATGATTTTAAGAGAGGTAACATACTAAAACTTAGGAGAGCAGCCTTAAAACTGACAGTCTTATGATGGCTTGTTTAGTGCAGATAACTAAAAATTCACAGTCATAAAATGCTAATCAAAAACTGTTAAAGCCCTATTAGGGAAAACTCCTTGCAATAGTATCAAAAAAGACTTTGTATTACCGGCCAAATGAATGTCATTAGATTAATTTAAGAAATGAACATTCTACACATATGGGCATTTCGGGCTGTATTAAAGCCTGCAAAGATGAACTCATTACCTGCAAGATGTTAAGGTTTGATGAGGAGCTTATAAGAAAGACATTACTTTCATTACTTGTTAGCCAAACATTGAACTCTGGAGCATCAGGCGCTCTGATAATTTAGGAATCTCAAGACTAATCTGTGTTCAGAAAAGGAAATGGAAAAAGTAAGGCCCTATTATGTGTTTACCACAGAAAACCCCTGCTGCTGACCTGCTGACATCACAGTGAGACTTTCTTTTCCTCTGATTCACACTCATGTACACGTACACATTCTCCTCCAGAGCACCCTTGCTTTGCAGTGCTTATCTAAGAGCTACCAATGTTGACCTTTTAACTAGTGCAAAGTGACTGAAATGTCAGGAGAACTGTCTCATCTGAGCCATGGAGTCAAACCAAAGTTCAGAGATTAGCTCCAGGATCAGACTCGCTGGTATTTTGAGGTTGCTTTTTTTCAGTCTCCTTATTTTCTTCCCTGGAAGACAGCAATTACGTCAAATATCGTTTCTATTTTGAAAATGGAGTTATACGCAGCGGCTCATCCTAGGAAAAATCAATTGTTGTTAATAATAATAATAATAATAATAATCTTTATTTGTATAGCACTTTTCATACAAGAATTGTAGCCCAAAGTGCTTCACAGCATAAACATAGTACAAGATTAGACAGAGCATTTACGGTACAATAATCACAGTGTTGATGATAATTAATGAGTCTGAAGTATCATTATAAAAGTAGCAGACCCTACTGCCGGAAAATCATATTCATTACACCATTCTTGTAAATGTTTTAAACTATCAGAGCCATATTTTGAAAGCATGAGATCAACAATGGGCCCTGTGGCCCTTCAACTGGTTTACTCCCTTTGGTTAAAGCCAGTAGCAGCATTAAAAAATAACAATAATAATAATTCACCATTAAAAGGTTACAGTAAAGAGATGTGTTTTTAGCTTATTTTTGAAGATCCTGAGCGAGCTTGCCTCCCTAATGTCTGCAGGTAAAGTGTTCCATAGCTTTGGTGCATAATTGCAAAAGGCTGCATCCCGATTTTATTTTGGATGTTGCTGGGAACATTTAATAAACTAGTAGTTGATGATCGTAATGTTCTTGGGGGCATATAGTTGATTAGAGAGCTGGCAGTGTAACTTGGTGCGGTTCCGTTTAGGGCTTTGTATACAAGAAGGAGGACCTTAAAGTCAATTGTAAAAGTTACTGGAAGCCAGTGTAGAGCGGTTAATAGGCAATGCCAGTGAATTAAAACCAGGTGTTTCTGTGTTCGAATACAGTCAACTCTGGCTGTATAACATATGTTACGTCTTTAAATAATATAGCAGTTTAGTGAGCATTTGTATTTGTATATAGAAAAGTTATTGTATATGCAGAAAAACATGAGCTTTAAAAATGTGCAGATAAGATCTGTACAGCTAATGAAACACTGCATAATTAATACTTACATTATATCCCCGTAGCAGTGGAGTTTGATTAGGGCGCCGGCTGCTGGTAGAGAGGTGGGAGCGACTCAGCTGGAGATCAGACAGCTGGACAGAATCAGGTAATCAGTCAAATAATATAAGCATGATGGTAACCTGGTTCTTGCCTCTTGCAGTAGGCTGAGTCTTTTAGAAAAGATGTGAGACCAACCGAGCGGCTAATGGATATTGGAGTGTATTGCTTTGGAAGCATATGTTGTATGTTACAGCCGGAAACTAAGTGAGAGCAGGACATTCTTAAAGTGGCGCCTAAACAGGGACATGACTAAAGGAGAAACCCAGCTGAGCATCTGCCAGCATCTCGCCACAATGCAGGAGGGCACCATCACTTTATAGAAGGAACAGAGTGAGGCTCTTCAACAGGAGGGCCGTGCTCTATTTCAGGAGCTGCTGATTGCCCTGCAGAAGATGATCGTCGAGAACGACCCAATGGCGTATCTTGACATCTTCGAGGGCACGGCGGAGACATGTGGGTAGCCGAGGGGGAGGAGTGTGGGAGCACAGCTGGCCACGCACAGCCTGCCAGTGTCCTCCTGGCCATCCTGGACTGGCTGGGAAGCATGCCCGAGGGACACCGCCGCCGGTTCAGAGACCTAGCGGCCCTTCTCCTATGCACAGCAGCTCCTCAAAGCGGCAAGGCGCTGACTTCAGCTGAGGTCCAGAGCAGGTGGCGCTAGAGCAGTTTATCGCCAGCCTACCATCCTCCACGGCAAATTGGGTCCAGTGCCACGGCGTCGAGGGGAGAGTGGGGTCGGTAGAGGCTCATGCTGAAGCCCCCCTGACCCAGCCTCCTTTGGAGGACTTTCCCCTCATGACCAGGTGGTGAATATTGATGGCTCCTCACAACACTTGAACGCAGCACTCACTCACCACCACTTTACTGTGATTAGGGACAGATTGTGCAGTGTGAGCTGTGACAAATAGGAGAGGGAAACATCTAGTTGTTGGTGCCAAGAAGCTGTCAGGAAATAGTTTTCTAGGCGGCTCATCATGCAACTCCATGTCCGGTCATGTAGGGAACGACGAAACACTACTCCGGGTCATGACCTGATTTTATTGGCGAGTTGGCATGGACCTCATCGGGCCATTAGACCGGAAGGCACAGGGATATTGCTTTGTGTTGGTCCTTGTGGATTATGCAACGCGATATCCCAAGGCAGTGCCGCTGCGTAATATCTTGGCAAAAAGCGCGGCACAGGCACTGTTTCATATTATCTCTTGAGTCGGGATCCCGAAAGAGATCTTGACTGACCAAAGTACATGCTTTAATTCAAAACACTATGCAAGCTGTACAATCGGGCGTCCAGTCAATTCGTCCAGTGGAGTTGTTTAATAAAACTCTAAAGAACTTGGTTCGTAAGTTTGTTTATGAAGATAGCTGCAATTGGGATAAATGGTTAGACACTCAGTGCGGAAGGTGCCCCAGGCCTCCACAGGATTTTTTCCGTTGGAACTGTTGTTTGGCAGGAAGCCATGAGGTGTCTTGGATCTGAAAAAGGAAAACTGGGAGGAGGGTCCAAGAACCAGCAAAAAGGCAGTTATCACGTGCAAATTTGCTACATGAAACGTCAGCAGCGCCTGTACAACAGAGGTTATTTTATTGCTTCCACCTTTCAGACTTCAAGCCATGCTAGAGATGGAGGTAATAGAGGAGTCCAACAGTGACGGGTGTTGCATCGTCGTGCTGGTAAGCAGGTCCAACAGGTCAATATGGGTCTTTCTGGACAATCGCAGGGTTAATGAGATGTCCAAATTCAATGCTTATCAGATGCCCCAGGTCGACAAACTCCTGGATCTGCTAGGGACGGCTTGCTTTTATACGACACTGGATTTAACTAAGGGCTACTGGCAGATTCCCCTGTCTTCAGAGTCCAAGGAATAGACGGCCTTCTCCACTTCGTACGGGTTGTACCAATTTGTGACACTTCCATTCTGTTTGTTTGGAGCCCCAGCCACCTTCCAGCGGCTTATGAACCGGGTTCTGCGTCCCCACTCGAATATGCTGCTGCCTATGTGGATGATGTCATCATAATATACAGCAGGTGGAGGGCAGTGAACTAGTCCCTGAGGAGGGCGGGGCTCACAGCCAACCCAAAGAAGTGTGCAGTTGGTCTCTGGGGTACTACTTGGGCGGCGGTAAAAGACTGCAGCCATTTCCTCCTGCCGAGTGGCCAAGACAAAAAAAGAGGTCAGGAGGTTTATGGGGCTGGCTACTACAGATGGTTCATTCCATTTTTACTCTGTGCTGACCAGCTCACTGACCAACCTGACTCGAAAGGTCCCGGTTGTCTACTTTCCTTCCATCATTTTTAACTGAGTGAGAGCAGGACACTCTCACAATCACATATTTGTCAATTGCAATCAACTTTTTATGCACTATATATATCTTTATTGTGCCATTTGGTGACCATTACCTTTAGGAAAAACTAAGTTTTATGGGGTTGCCTGAACTTCCACATGGCCATTACATCTCTAAATTGACCGTGGCGCTTCTGTCAGTGTGGTAAACAAAGCACCTGGATGCCAACTGGTGCCAGTTTATTTGAACAGCGGTACAGCTATTGCCGTTGGCCTAAGTACACATCCACTTAGGATGGACAGCCCCTTTCTGAACTGTGGCTTCCAGGAAACTCTGCAAATGAAAGCAAACCTCCTATGTAGCTTTGTGTGCTTGCCTTTTCTTTGCAGGCGATATTGGAGCTGTACTGTGACGAATAAACAAAAAGTCAGCATTGTTTAAAGCCTCCAGGTGATTTGCCCTTTTCTAAGTTAAACTAAGTTAACTGTGCACCCAGCGACCGGATTTAATCTAAAAAGCAATGTAAAGAAATGTTGAGGAAAGGTGTTTTATTTGCTTTTTACAAACGTGTGAACCTAGTAGTCAGAAACACCATAGAGTTAATTTATTCCAATATTTCTTTCTCACTTTTCATGGAGTCAGTGACTCATTGATGATCTCAACCAAAGTTGAGGGAAAATAAAGCTGCAGGAAATATTTCTAAGGAGATAAGTTTTTAAGTAATCTGCTTAAATGTTCTTGTTTGTATTTGTTCTTAATTAAAGAGCTTTGTACCAGTTATTAGTCCTGTAATAGAAATACCAGTTGATACCAAGTCAGAGCTCCGTGCTACGTGCTTTCTGAGCTCCGTGCAACGGGGGGTTGTCAGAGCTCCGTGCTCCGTGCTTCCGGGGGACGGGAGACGGGCGCAGGGGACGGGTGCTGTCAGAGCTCCGTGCTCCGTGCTGTCGGACCAAAAGTCAGGGGCATCTAGGAGCGCGATTAATCTGCGTTAATATTTTTAATGCGTTATTTTTAATTCGTTAATTCGACAGCCCTAATTAAAACCTGTGTTTTCTAAATACATTGATCAAACGGAACCTTTTGAATTGCTACTAGTTGAAAATCAGTGCCCAGAGAATGCCTCAGGTCTCCCTTTTCAGTCGTCTCGCTGTTCTTTGGAACATGGACTGTTTATGTATTTATTAGTAGAGTTAAACAGTGTGAAATTAGAATTTTCCATTTTCCTGTTCTGGCTCATCTATCTTGATATGTATCTCATGGGGCTCCTCACTAGCAGATTTTGAGGACTGTTTACTTTCAATGTTCTGTACTTGTTTTGCACACTACGCATGAATCAATTACACAAGTGAAAGAAGTTGATACAAGGCTTAATCTTTTTTTGTTCGTCTATTTGGTTGTTTGTTTGTTAATATAATTTGTGAGTTATTTTTTAACCAAAATGTGGTTCTGGACAAAAAGTATTTTTCTTGTCTCGTCACTGTTGACTTTTTCAATATTCAACCAAGACCACGATTTTTCCCTAACCTTAACCAAGGGCTGCGAGTGCCTGAAAAGAGCCATAAAGACGTTTAATCATCCTTTAGTTGCTACTTGTGGCAATTGGACTGTCAGAGACGATTTTGTGTGAAAAATAAAGTGAATGTTTTGCAGATACGTTCAGCATCAGCATTTTAAGACGTGCCCAATATGTTCATTAAAAACATTTCCTCACTATTTTGATAACAAAGACAATTTGGGCAGCATTACGATTCAATCTAAATCTAATTTGAAGCAGACAAGGTTGGTTGAGCAACATCAGCTCTCACCGAACAATAATGTTAAGACAAGGTGCATAATCCTCTGAATTTGTTATTTTATTTATAGAAAAATGCACAAAAAAAAGGTTTTATCTGAATCGAAAGTAAGAAGTCTTTGTTTCTTGACCAATAGGAAATGTGATAAAGACTTCTTTAAAACTTGCTAATACATGACACCAGGAATTTGTGTCACAAAGCATGTTAAACTCTCTCTTGCTCGGTAATTTGGGAAGTCCTGTTGGGAAAATAGGTTGTTGCTGTTGCATTCTATGACAATATTTTGACATTTTATTAAATACATACACAATAGATGGAGTTGAGCTTAATATGGTTGATAAAAGAGAGTTCTCATACCAAGCTCAATAGATTTTAAAATGTGATACTTTAGAATTGCTTTCTCATAACTCCTGCTACAGAAATCAGTTTTGATCATGATAGAAACTGGGAGAAACTGTCACGCAACCAAGCCATAACAAAGATAAAAGTGAGAAATAGCCAGTATTACACTGCCAAGCAATGGGCCCAGCATAAAAACTGAGGAGTCCTAATGAAAAGTAATGAGTGCACTCTGGTTTGCTTATTTTACTTGATTAATTGTTACACAACATGAGTCAACATAACATTAAGCCCATGTGCCTTGGTATTACCCAAACTAAACCTTTCTCCAGATTAAATAAAGCTGTTTTAGATGATGAAATTTGATATACATTTTTATTATGTTTTTAACAGAGAGTTGGTGAGCTTAGCTGTGAGCCCTTAGTAAACGTTATTAACTAAATGGAAGAGCATCCAGCTCAGAAAGACAATGACTGATTTTTTGTTATTCTGTTTCACCACAGGGTTTATACCGATCCCTAACAGTAGATCTGCCTCATCACTGTCAAGGCCTTGAAATGCTGAATAAACCCTTTTAATAAATAAAAACATTCTGAATAAGTGATAATCTCTTCCTTCGTAAATGGAAAGCTTGGGTACATGTGATGTTTTTGTCATCAGAATGTGATTTTCTGAACCTTGGACTCAATATAAGGCTTAATAATAACAGCTGTCTGGCTGAGAAGCCGCCTCCTACAGATAGATGGATTTATTTTACAGTAATAAAGAGTACATGCCAGACTGCAATCATCCCGTCTTTTTCAAACTTTGAAAAATGGCAAAGATAAAAGCAGTCCAGCCTGCAATTTTAGAAGGAAAAATGAGATATCAGTCAACCTTTTGTTGCCATAGGTTGTTATTTAATGCTAACAACAACCTACATTTTTCTCAAGCAACCTTACAAATGATAACTGTGCTCTCTCGAAGGTAGATGTGGAATGACGTTGTTAACTACCACAAAACCTTTCGGGTAGGTCAGATTGAATGGTTGAATTTACAAAGCATGTATTGATGGATAGAGTGACACTGTGATTAAGCCGTATTTAACCCTGTGATTAACCGTCAGGGTGATTTTCGCCAGATTGGCTGCGGTTCAATGTAAAGGTTGAGGGGAGTTGCGATGCGGATTAATTGCCCGAACAATAAACGATCTTGCTGTTGGATCAATTTATGGCTTGTCGACCCGTTCTCATTCTAAACTCGTCACAGGACCCATTGGCTTCACTTAGGTTTAGGCAACAAAAATGCTTGGTTAGGTTTAGTGAAAGATAGTGGGATGCCTTGTGCATCAGTATAAGACTCCAAAGGCCTTGACTAAATGATGGCAATTGATGCTCTGAGAATGAGACCGGGCTGGGTGCAATGGGTTAACCATAAGGTCCCTGGTTTAAGTCTGCCTGGGGACCTTTGCTGCTTTCCCTCTTATTTCCTGTCATCTCCCAACATCTCTAATAAAGACGTAAAAATATCTTTAAAAGTTTTGTTCAGCTGTCTTGCTGTTAGAGTCGTCCAACAGTTCAAACATCCCTGTTTTTAAATTATCCATTATAAACTGTACAGAACTTGTTTTGATATTACTAAAGTAGTATTTCATATGCTGTCGTCTGGAGTAAGGCTGTGCTGTGATATAAATAAAACCAAATTTTGATGACCACTGTGTGTCTCTATTGACCATAAAATATGAGTCAACAACTTAAACTGTCTGCCCAGCTTAATTTAGAAACCAGAAACTGCTGTTTGTGTCACATTTCCAACCAACAGTCAACATTGATTTCTTTCTTTCAGTTTTTTCCTGAAGGTGATCTTTCACAAACTTAAGGTAGGATAATGTAAGAAATATTGTGTTTTCAACCTCAATACGTTCTTGATATTGACCTTGCAGTGATTATCAAATACTACTAAATACTCAAAGCTGAGATCAAATCGTATTCCTGTTTCTCGGATCGGAGAGTTCTTGTTTTACCAGTTTGCATTAGCCAAACGTCTTGTGCAGCTGCTTGTTTTTGGACAACATTTAACATTTGAGAAGTCCCCTCTTTTGTTTAAAGGTCTTGTTACGCAGTGGTACCAAAACTCAGTTATCGTATCGACACTGGTATCTAACAAAAAACTTCTAACTTTAACCATGATCAACCATGAGCAATCGTCCATACTTAACTAGATCCTAACTGTGTGGCAAATCACAAAATGCTTATATGATAACTTTAAGAGCGGCCATGTGGGTTGTTATATACGCAAGTGTTGTTTGGATGTGGATGTGTCCTTGCCCCATCCTGCTCACTGCTTTGAGGTTTCAATTAACAAATAGATCCAGGACCAAACAGACCATTCATGTCTGAAAACCCGCCCTTCCTCAGCTGTCCGTGCTGTACACATTCCAGCCTGATTGGCTTAGCTGTTGGCCCATAGCCCAAAGGGTGTCTGTATAAAAGTCCTCATGAGCTGAAAGCCAGAGTCAGAAAGCAAAAGGAACTTGTGAGACTAACAGTGGGCTTACAGGAAGACTGAATTTACTCTCAAATACTGCGACTGAAAGAGCTGGAGAATGTGTAAAGGATTAGCTGCCTTACCCCAATCCTGCCTCGAAAGGTGAGACCTGCGTCACTTTACCTTCCCTGTCATGTCTGAACTCTCTGTTCCTCTGATGTTTGGATCAGAAAAAGTTTGACTTTATTTCAAACATGTGTGATTTTGATTATACTGAGTTAAAATAGATTTAAAAAAAACCTAAATTGTGAATCCATGTTGCTGTTAATTCAATCTGACAAAAAGTTAAGTTTATCTTCATAAGCTTTTTTCTTTCTGAACTGAATTTCTGTTTCCTAGTAATCCTTTCAGAACAGAGTTTTTGACCTGAAGAACAGCTTCAGGATTTTTGTTTTTGTTTTTTACAATAGCTGGACACAATATGCAGATTACTCAAGGGAGTAAAGGAAATGTATTGCGTAGCTTACGCACTCAAACCTGAGTGGATGTCAGAGAGGTTTTAAACCTGCAGAGTGAATAAAAAAATAAAAAAATTTAACAAACTTTACACTGATCAAAAACACAACAAAACATTTTCACCATTTGGATAATATTGGTTTAAAAATATGTTACTGTTTTGTATTTGAACCAAGAACAAAATCCAAACTGCGAGTGTAACGTTTTTACATAAAAGATAATGTGTAGAGTAACTTTTTAACTTAAATAAGTGTTATGTTACACTGAATATGAACATTTTAGAACTAAATCACCAACAGAAAAAGTTCTGACGAGATAAATAAAATGCTGTAATTCAGAGAAAAAGCTGTAAATATCATAACCATATTTTGTTTTGTTTTTTAGCCTTAACTGCTATGTTTCCTTTCTGTTGCCTCGTTATTCAAAACATGAAAACCTCTTCCGTAAAGAACTCAGACTCTTTTTAGAAAATTAAGTTTTTAATTTGATTAATCACCCAACTGACATGCTTTTAAATGACATCTTAGTGTCTTGTATAAATACAATATACCAGAGTCATGTTGGAGAGAGGATGATAGCTATAATGAAAGCTTAGATAAACATCCATGACTAGATTATTATTGCTCTTGTGTCCCAGATATAAAAATAAAGACTTTGTCACACAAGCCGTCTGCTTTCTGTCATCCAGGGCAAAGGAGATCAAGTCCAGATTGGGCATTTTACTGCAGAAGCCAGAAAATGCCATCGACCTCATCATCCCCTACCCCGAGAAGACTGAGAAGAAGCCAGAGAAGCAGCAGAAGTGAGTCTTTTTCTGATGATTTCTTTGATTTTTCCTTTCTATATAATCAAAATCATGTTGATGAAATTTGATGGAGAACAATTTAGTTGGTTCAGTTCGAAAAACGGATTATTTTGATAAAAGCAGCATTTTATTTTAATAAAAGAAATTTCACTTGTTTGTTTGTATTCTGGCAAATGTTCCCTTTAGAGTCATTGTGGCACACCACTCTTATATATTTTCTTGCGACCGCAACTCATGTTGGTCATTTGCAATTTTTTCTTGTTTGATTTGACTTAAATCCTAATTACTGAAAATATGTTCTGTATTTTCCCCCCACACTATTAAGCTGGAATACAAGCTAACCTTACAAAGTTAACATTAAGCATTAGCTTGAGATCAAATTAAAAAATCCTGTATAATCAACGATTGATGACGGTTCTGCCCTTTTACTAAGAAAGTTGATCACTCATCACTCACTGGCATGTCATTCGATCCTTCCGGCTAATATTCAAATTTTGAAAAACATCTCAGTTGCTTTGCAAACGTTTTCCTAGAAGAGGTTATGCAGTTTCAAAACCACAACTACTGCTTTAAATTGTAAAGAGTTTAAGGCCAATGTTAAAATGCTCCCCACACAATCTATTCTCAGTGGATGTTTTCCAGACATCCAGGCATCTCACAGCAGATACTGAGATCAAAGGATGTAGTCACAGAACATTTCTTGTAGCTCGTTGTTTTCACTCTGTAGAGTTAATGTAGAGTACATGATGTTTGCTAACAATTCAATTATGTTTTATATAATGATTACAAACTCATATAAAGGAGTAGAAGTAGTGTATTTTATATTATATTTGTTAACTGTTGGGATATTTTGAAGCAGTTTTGCTGAAGCTCCCAGACTGATCTGCATTTTGTGTGCAGGCCGACTCCTGAGGAAGCTGCTCAGTGGCGTGAGAGTCTGGACCGAGTCCTGAACAACAGCTGTAGGTCTACCCTCTCTTACTCTCTCTTGTACTCACTATTTCTCTCTTACACACACACACACACACACACACACACACACACACACACACACACACACACTTATGTATGTGACTCCAAAAGACTTAACCCAAATATTTAGTGATGTACTTTGTGAGGTAACAGCTTTGTGTCCCAGTGTGGGACCTGAGCCGTGACCAAGCAGAAACCTCCAAGTCTGAAAAGTGAAGCCAATGTGGAAGTGCCTTAAAATTGACTTCTCTCTAATAGCCAGCAGGGGGCGACTCCATTAGTTGCAAAAAGAAGTCAGAATATGTAGAAGTCTATGAGAGAATTACCCTACTTCTCACTTGATTCATCACCCTCAGTAAACATTTTCCTGACGACTTTATGGTTTCAATCCCTAGTTTCAAGTCTTTTCGATACAGCATGATGTTTATTTTGTAGCTTACGTTCCCATCTAGAGTACAAAAGATGATTTAGGGCATGGCTATCTTCTGGCTATCTTGTTGTCCGGTTTGAGTCTTTTCCTTGTTTTTGTTTTAGAACTTCAACCTTCACAATGTGTTTTCAGTTCATGACAGTTCATTTTAACATTGTGGTCGCCTGAAAAAATGTCTTGTTCAGCATTCGCTAGTACTTAGCTGCACCCTCTCGTGTCTCTGGTTCCAAAAAGCAAGATAGCGACGCCAAACTAGAAACTTCTAAACCGTATATTCCGAAAAACCAATGGGTGATGGCACGGTGAATACGTCAACTTGTTATATACGGCCTATGTTCGTAACAGATCTTTGTCTATACAACATGATCAATACAAGCACAGGGTAACTGCTGGAGTTTAATTGCATCTCATTATCTCAGAGACTTGATGAACCGCCATGCTGTAGTTGTAGAGATCCAGGTTGAATGCATTTTGTTCATCGATTTGAAATCTAACACCTTGTTTCTATATACCAATAATAAAGACCTTTCCTAACATTTGAACCTTTTTTAATCCTATATTTTCAGTTTTACATTATCCCTCTTTTAAACTGACTCCTCCATACAAACTAAAATACAAAAACATGGCTTTGAATGTCCTCAGAGGAAAGAAATGAACAGCACTAATGATGCTTGCTCACGTGTAGCTTGCAGCATGTATCTTGCCGATCTTTATGCACACAGCATCTGCAGCATCTCTGCTTTGTTTACGTCCTCACAACCAAACACTGAGAGCTCCATTAATATTTCATACTATTAAAAGCTGTAGTCTCCATTGTTTAACAGCTGGCACCTCGGTTTCAAAAGGAGAAAAACATGTCTTCCCTGAGGTCTGCTTTCTGTCTCGTAGACTGTTTGCAGGTACAGCATACCAAGCAGGGTTTGGTTTCCATAACAACAATATAGCTTGTGTGCTTGATATTCTTTAGTATTTATATTGTGTGTGAGACATCCCTTGTTTGTTTAATTGAATGACGAATATAATGGTGACAGGTTTTTTTACTGTCTCCTGTATATAAACACTGTAGACACAAGCTGTTTTTCAAATGATACTATTCCTAAAATACACAACACCGAATAAAATGACTCGCATAATCAGGATTTTCAAACCAATAAATAACAAATAAATCATGTGAATTTCATTTACAACTTCATTATGCTTCATATCTGGGTACATATTTAAACAAACTTTATATCCAACCTTATTAGGTTAAGTCTTATAGTTGACTTTTTAAAGATTCAACTTACAAACTTTATCTCCTAGTGAGTGGTTTTACTTGCCCTGTAATACAGTTTAGCTAAACTTAAATTGCGGTCGAGGATGTTCAATCATTTCCTAATTTGGATTTGAATATTGCAACTATTAGTCATCATGGAACTCCTTTTACCTAAAGTATTGTGCTATTGTAAAATGTGTTACATAATCATACTTTACAGGACATAATAATAGCCTTGTTTCCTTAAACATATATTTATGCACATATTGAAGAGTTGCTCAAGAAAAGCTGTATGGAAAATGTTTTTTTGCGGTCGCTTGAGGTTCAAGTTTTTTGTGTGTGGAAAAACAGTTGATGCATTAAATGGGATACAAAAACACCTTTGCCAAATAAGTTATGACGCAGTAAATGTTTAACTCGCATGACTGATAAGCTGATTCTGCTGTCGGCGGCTCGTGCAATAGAATTATTACATTAATTTATTTTTGTTTACGGACAACATAAAACATAGACAATATTAGCTGACATGAAGATAACAATTAAAAGTTCCCCAACAAAAACTAATTCTTGAAGATCTCTCTCGATTTTTCACTTGACGATGGGATGGATGACTTATTTTGTTTCCTGTTCGCAACCTCTAATTCTTCTATTCTGTTTACTGGATTACAGCCATGCGTAAAGCCTATGCCGCCAATTTATGACAAAAATACGCTTTGCATAGCTTAGTTCAGGGGTGCCCACAGTTCTTTGGCTTATTATGAGCTACTTTTGAAATGACCAGGTCACAGTGATCTACCTGTATTAAAAAATGCTGCGACGGGGAGGTGCTATCTGAGGTTCGTGCAACGGACGGACGGGGTGCTGGTGCGTAGTTCACTCCTCTCCTTTCCTCCGCTCTGTCTCTGACTGTAGGTGTGTGTGTGCGTGAAACAGAGCGGAGGAGGGAATATGAATGCGCAAGGCAAGAAGAAAACAAAACTTGAATATCAGGGTTCCGTTTGGGATATATATATATATATATATATATATATATATATATTCTTTTTTTACGGTGCATGATCTACCCTCACCACGACCTTTTGGGCACCCCTGGCTTAGTTTATTTGCTCCATTTGATGAAAACGTGCCAAATTCACATTCCAAAAGTTTGATTAAAAGTTGCTTGACAAATGAAAGGTAACACTACTATTTTAACATTAAGAAAAACACATTTTAAACCACCACACAAGCCAGAAAGCAACCACTGGCTGTTTACTTCACAAAGAGCACAGCTGAGAGCCAGCCAGACTGATGATTAACTCTAATGGTTAATATTATTTAGTGGTACGTGTAAATTCTCCTGCTAATAAGTCACTGAAGTGGCCCTTGTGCATCCAAACAGATCCAGGTTCAGATGCTACTGACCAGCTGCTTCATGAGAACTGAGAAACATTTCCTCTGCAGAGCTCAGTGGGTGGTTAAAGACCTAAGTGGCTCCTTCAGCACAGTCTTGGGCGGAGAGATGTACGTTCCTTGCATGTTTGCATGCCTGCATGGATTGTATTCATCCGTGTGTATGTATTCGTCCATGGAGGTAATGTGTGCTAAATGATTCCAGCAGAGTTGATTTATTGCACAGTTGCTGCCATCTGCTGAGGAGTGATTATTTATCTACATGAGATTTTACATTAACATTATTCTTTATGTCTTCTCTCTTGTTAATTCCCATGGGATTCTCTGAGTTATTTCTTCTCAGCTGTAGGACTACCCCCCCCCCCCCACCCTCCAACCGTTCCTTATGTAAAAGTATAATATGCAACAGGAAATGAATAATGTATTTCTGATTAAAAAATAAAAAATAAAAAATAAAACATTTGACTTTAATTGCTCAATTAATCTCTGCAGGTTTTAATTACATGAATTCTTCAAGGTTTAATGATTACGCAGCTTGTTCAACCATCAAGGTCAGTGAAGTTAATTAAAACTGAAATTAAGTTGAATCTAGCATAAATCAGCGGTAATGTAAGTAAAATGTTATAGAATCTTAAATGCATGACAAACAAACACTAAATATGACGTTACATTTTCTGCTGATTGTTGCAGTTCTGACACACAAACAGCCATAAGTTGTCATCAGTGCATGTGCGCTTCTCTTTATGTGTGTCCTTGTACTAAAGGTCTTACAAAAAAGAAAAACAGCTGCAGCTTGATTGCAACTCTGTGCTATTTTGAACCAAACTAGCCATTTAGATTGCAGATAAAAACTGGAGGCCATAATAGAAAGCTTATCATCAGCAGCACATGCTGGTTCAGACAATGGGACCTTTAGCAAGCATTATGTTGAACTACAATGGTCTTCGCTGAAATGAGTGGATGTTTTTTCAAGTCTTATTTTGGATCTTTATCTTGGAATAACCACTGTGCTTTTACATTTGTGCAAGGAAAAGTTTTGTTTAAATTTTGGACACTGATTTCGGTTTTCCGAAAGGTAGTTGTCTGATTTTGTTTACTTTAGTTATTTTTATTTTGATGATTCTTTGTGAAGTCTTTGGATGTTTCACTCCCTTCCTGTAGCAAAAATCTGATCAATCCTGTGGGTCAATCCAGAAAGTTTTTGGAAAACCAATATAAAACAATGCAAAATGGACGATAAACCTTCCTTTATCTCATAACACTTTCCTCAATAAAAACACCAAACCTCTGTAGTATAAAGGTATGCCAGCCTTTTATTTTACACTACTACACTTCTGCAAATCATGTAAAAAAAACAAACTTTAAGACATGGACTCTGTAACATCATGATGGAAAGAGCCACAATGCTAATGCGATGTATACAAAAGGCAGATGTGTCACTGTGCTGGAAAACAGGTGTCACTAAAGAAGAGTGTTCTCCGTTCACAAACTGCATCACTGACAGATTTTAAAGCGTATGTTCTTATTTAAATCTTAATAAAGATAATAATATCCATCTTTTAATTTTTTTTGACTAGCCTAAGTTTTTTTTCATTTTATTATTTTACAACTTATTGCCTATATTCCTTTATTCCTCTCACCTTCTAAGAGTAATTTTCCTTCACAATACAGGGAAAAAATTAACGAAAACACACTTTTGTCGATTGTGATACATTTATTAGCATGATTTTAACAGGGCAGAACAAGTTACACATATAATATAATGTGTATTTAAACTGGTGCTGACCTTTGCATAACTGTGACATCATTCAACTGAACCATGTTTGAAGTGTTACAGAAATATTGTGTCATTAAAACTTTTAATTGAAAAGTTTCTCAAAGGCTCATTCAGATTTGCCAGCATATGTACTGCACATGAAAACGAGCTTCAATAATCACTTGCTCTACATTCTAGTATACACCCTGTTAATACATCTCTCACCCCTCATTTCTCCATCAGATGGTCTGGCTGCTTTCCGTAGTTTCCTTCAGTCCGAGTTCAGTGAAGAGAACATTGAGTTCTGGATGACATGCGAGGACTTCAAGAAGACCAAGAACCCCGTGAAGATGGCCACCAAGGCCAAGAAGATCTACGAAGACTTCATCCAGTCTGAGGGACCCAGAGAGGTCAGGGACTCCTGCAACTTCCCCCTCATTTTTTTAAGCACTCAACACCACATGGAATAGAAAAAGAGTTCACCAAGTTAATCACAAAGTAGTGTGCTTTACATGATAGGCATCAAAGTTTAAATTACGCACCCTCACTTAGCAACAACCTCATGCTAAAAGCTGAATCAGTAAAGACATATTCAGACCGCTCATGTGCAGAGTTCTACATAGTAAATCCACATTCCCTGGAAGGTGGCGTCAGTATGTTGGCAATGCATTAAAATAGGGATTTAGTAATAAAGTCTTTATTTAAGTAACATTTCACTCCGGAACCTCCAGTGTATTCAAGGTCAAATAGAAGGAGAAATGAATTGTTGGAGAGAAAGCTGCCTGTATAACAAGTTGCATAGATTTGTGTCTTTCTCTTTCTTTAATCAGTTTTGTCGAGGAGAAATGCAGGCGTGCTTGAGTGCAAACAGATGAGGTTATAGACTGAGAATGTACTGACACGCTGCACACCAGTGAACAGCACAAGAACACACACACACACACACACACACACACACACACACACAGGTATTAATCACACACACATTTACTGTAGTAATGCCATCTTGGGTTAGAGACCTGACTTCTACTTCACTGCATTTTAAAAGAGAAAAATGGTTCCTTGTGCGGATCTACACTACACTTAACTGGTGGGTCTTTAATAAGCTTCAGGCAGACAGGACTTTATTTAGTTTATGTTTATATTTGGAATAAACATAACAGATAGAATAATAAAATAGTATCTTGCCTTAAATGTCAACTTCCTCTTCATCTCTCTGAGGCCTAATCCACTCGTACACGAGTACTGACCTTTCGTCTATATGTAAAAGGCGTTTTAAGTCACTGAAAATGGAGCTTCAACTGTGTTTTCTACTTGTTGTTTCTGACAGCATGTTCTGTTGTCCTCCCTCCACAGGTGAACATTGACCACTTCACCAAGGATGTGACCCTGAGGAACCTGGTGGATCTGTCCGCTGCGACCTTTGACCTGGCCCAGAAGAGGATCTTCGCCCTGATGGAGAAAGACTCCTTCGGACGTTTCCTCCGCTCTGAGCAGTACCAGGAGCTCCTGGTCAACTAAGCCAAAGCACAGTCTGAGGAGCTGGGGTGGTGGGGGGGTTTCAAACAGCAGTTAATTAACATGAAAATAATAAGGAAATAAACATTTAATCCAATATTTCTAATGAACTACTATTGTGTAAAACAGCTTGAGAACCGAAGACTTTCATTTTACAAAATATCCAAAACATGAAGGGCGAGAAAATTATATTTCTAAATTTTACTTTGAATGTAACCAAAGGTAAAAACTGCATTTTGAAATAGCCCTACCTCCCCAACCAACACACACAGGTTCTTTAACTTCTATACTAGCGAGGACCTTTCATAGACAACAATTATTCCCTATTCTCCTAATGAAGTGAGGGCCTTGCAAAATTGTCAAAAACGGCCTCAAAAACCCAATTGGTTCTCACACAAAGGAAGAAGTACTGACACACACACTCAGATTCAGTTTCAGATTAAATATACAGACATTTTTTATCCTTTTCAGAACAATACCCAAGTTTGGCCATTCTTCCTTTGCCGCAGATTTTAAACATCTTATTCGGATACTCGTAGACATACTTTGTGGTTTTCCCAAGATAATTGTGCCATTTTTAAGTAGCGGGAAAGGATATGACTTATAACATATTCTGTCTAACCATTGGCAAAGTCTTAATAGAATGACACTTACACATTTGGCTGTTTTAAATAAATGAATTCATTAAATAATTTCCAACCACAACTAAATATTTTGTCATTTCATTAAAAGAACCTTTAACATATTGGACCCTCTTTGAGCATCAATGCTTAACAGTAATCATGTCACTCTCTTTGTGTCTCTTCCACTCTCTCACACTCACATAGACAGTAAGTTGGGTTTTTATCAAACTTCCCTTTTGGTTGCGATGCATCCTGTGAGAGAAATCCATGAGAACAGTGCTGGCTAGTTGGCTCAGTGGTCGAGCTCCTTAGCTACCACTAAACTGCATGTTGCTAAGATGGGAAAATCAAGTAGGAGGGAATCTCAGAAAAAGAAGTGAACGGAGCAGCGGTTTTAACAGAAAATTATTATTCCCATGTGATAATACCAAAGTTGTATGTTTAGTGATAATACATCAATGAAAAACATGGGTGACAAAATGTGGAGGTGCCAATACTGGTTAATTATTTTGTTGTGGTTTAATTACAAGCCATGGAGCACAAATGTAAGTTTAAAGTCACAAAGTAAATGTAAGGAAATCATTGCAATCATACAAGTACAAAATAGTCACAGTAGATAAATCCGACAATTTACAGTATGTGCTTTTCACTTTCCTTATTTTCCAGGTTAACCCTTAACACCACAAGTTCTTTACTACATACTGTAACAAAACACTGATATTCACCTAACTTTCACTAAGCTGAGACATATGGTGATGTGATGGTGGATTGGGTGTTGGAGTGCAATGTTTGAGTGTCTTAAATGTATACATTTAGCTGAATGTAGCAATCATAAAGTGTGATAATATTTACTCTTATGCTTTTTTCTATTAAACAAAAGCATATTGTCTTAACCATCACAAGAATATTGTTATCTAGATATTCAGCATTTTATAAGTCCTTATTGATCCTTAAAATGCAAATATTTACATATTTTCTAACTTTTCCATTTTTAATGTATTACTTAAAAGAGAATTAGAAAAAAACAACACATTTAAAACAATCTGAGATATTTATTTTAAACATTAACAAGGGTTCATTATGGCACAGATTAGCCAGTCTGGTGTCATAACCCTAGGTGTCATATAAGTCAACAATCATGTCAAAGAAAAATCAATAAGGGCTTTAACAATGCTGAGTATACATTATTTGATGTAGCCTTGCATGTACGTTCTGGAGTCATCCACATAAAAAATATATATGCATTCAATTCCTGAAGATGTATTTATTTTGACGTGTAACTATCAACTATTTACAACCAAATGTGTCTAAGTTATTCTGAAGTACAAAAATGGAATCCGTGGTTCTTTGAATGGAAAGCTGGCAAGAACTCTTCCTAGAATATTTGCACTGTTATAAAAGAGGAAACATCTGACTTTCAATTGTCACTTTCTTTTTCTTCATTTGATCCCTATTCATAATATGAGTGTACATAAGAAGCACCTCATGACTGCAATGAAAAACTAGAATCTACTCAGAAAACGCAAACCATTGCAGAATAGTTATTTTCAGAATGTCAAAAGAGTTAAAGGTGCACTGTGGAGTTTTCTTATAAACAGACAAAAGTTATATTAAGATTCAGATATACTCACTAAAACATGTGTATCTTTGAGCTTGTCAACATGTCAAGTGCATTTCCTTCCCACATAAAACATTAGTTTACTTGCTAGCAGTCTGGTCCTTTGCTGGTGCACTGCAGCATATCTTGACGTAATACCTGTTAATCAGTTGAATAGTGAGACACATTTGGTGGAATGTGTATTGTGTCGCATGCATACGAGATAACAAAATGTGGAACCACTCATAGAAAACAGCTCCATTGCAATACTAGAGGTCCAAAACTCCATATGTAACTAATTGCACAAACAAAGCCCATAAATTGCAAGTGTCAGCATGCTAAGATGCTAAACTAAGATGGTGAGCATGGTAAACATTTTACCTGCTAAAGGTCAGACTGTTAGCATTGTCATCAAATGAACATGTTAGCATACCAGCCTCACAGATCTGCTAGCAGGTCTGTTGACTCTTAGTCTTCTTAATATGCAAGAACATTTTCTGCCAATTTGGAATACCCAATCGTTGCAGTACTCAACACTACTACTAATGTAACACTACCGCCATGACACGATAGTGTCTGTTGCTGCCCTGTTTCACAGAAGGGTGAAATTCTACAGTTGCTAAAGTGGAGTAGCATTGACGTGATTCCTTACTGGCTTCCCACAAATTTTGAAGGAACATCCAAATCTGGTGGAAATGAAATAACATCAGTAAAAGGAGCAGGAGAAAATGTGTTTGTAAACTGTTTGGTGAGCCAGGGTTTAACATTTCACAAAATGAATGAATTATGTTAGTACTTAAGTACTTAAGTACTAACATAATTCCAGAGATTCTTCACATAAGTACTTATGGTAAGAACTGTTGGAATTATCAAACTGTATTGAAAAACAAATGGGGAAAATCCCAAGAACTTCAAAATGCAAATGAAAACTGACTATTTGATCAATTTGTTCCCTCTTTTTGTAAGTCCTCATCAAAGTAAATTACTTGTTTCAAAGATCAAAGCAGCATGTGAAGAGTACGCCACTTATGTCATAAACAAGATGAGTGAAATAGAGAGCGGAAACAGATGCGGCTAAAGAAGAGTCTGCCAATACAAACACCGTCAGAGGCTTGCATGGACGCATCCGTTACTGCCGCAGTTCCTGTAAGTAGATAGAAAAGGTCAGATGCCTTTGGTCCCATAAGGAGGTTAGTAACGTTTCTGCCAAACTTTTGGTTTTGTTGAGCTCACTGCTTCACATAACAAGCCAGAGCTAAAATTATGTATAATAGTTCCATAAACAGGCAGTCAGTTTTTATGCGAAATTATCTATTGCTGTTCTTGAAACCATATAATAAATTGAGATTAAAGCAGAGAAACCCCTCAATAAATAGCTTTTTGGAATTGTGCCTGATACGTGGCCTGATTTGCCTCCAAATGTGCCAGAAGATTAAGAGGAATGCCTTATAAAGTTTTCATAGAATGATTCATTCCTTGTGCTTTGCCATCAGTAATAATTAGCCCTCTAAGCACAACCAGACCTGCAGACATTTTCAGATCTGTAGCAAAAGCAATGCTAAAAAAGACAAACACATGTTGTATCTGACTAAGTTTAATATAGTCATGTGTAGTCTGTTGAATCTATGGGAGAGACATCTCCATAGAAAATTAAGCAGTTGCCACTTACGCTTGAGAAAAACAAATGTGTGTTCTTCAGAGTCTAAAGTAGTCTACGTTGATGGATTCAGACCATAAAACTATACAGTGTTGTTTATGTTTACTCAAGCGTCATTAACAGGCAGTTGCGTGGGTGCAGCACGGTGAGCACACGGGAAGGCGATTGCTCACTTAGTTCCTCATGAAATACGACAACATTGTGAGTTCTCATGGTTTCAGGGCTTTTAATAAACTTAACAAAAATAATGCACCGTTTTCATGTTTGAGATGATCAAAGAACATTCAATAATTTCCCTGGTGATGTCTGCATCTGGCACTGAGATCCGTCGCTGACAATGCTACCCACGGGGGTTTTGTCAGTCTACAGTCCGCCCCCAAGTTGGTCAAGGTCAGAGCGGTTTGAGTCGTCAACAGAACTGACTCATGAACTGTTTGCTTTAGAGTAAAGGCAACATCCCTGCTTTAAAAGCTGCCAATTATTTCCATCACAATCATGCTGCCTGAGTTCACAATATGATTGGCATCCAAGTTGAGAGAACACTGTTGCTGCCAACAAAAATGGGCTTTAACTTGTTCCCTTTCCAAAAAATGAAAAGTGATTGTGTGTGTTTGTGTGTGTGTGTGAATAATGATGTTTAGAAACAAGAAATGGGTAAAAACCTCAGATGCCCTAATAAGTTATTCAGCTTACTAGTACAAAGAGTACAGAGAGTAAATTTAAAGTTTCAATAAGATCTGCCAGAATTTTAACTTAAAACATTAAAACAATTAATTATCAAAACCATGTTTTAATGCATTGCCAACATTATCAACAGAATGTGAAGAGGTAACAGCGACGTTGTGTCAAAGACGTCTAGGCCTACGTATTGTATTGCAGAGATATCTAGTGAAGTTAGCATGCTAACTGCTAATAATAATAAAAAAATGTGTCACCCCAGGTCCGCAGCTTGTTCCTTTGTGGCAACTGCTAGCTCCGCTCCGTCCTGTATGTAATACCACTTGTTCCTCTAGAGGTGATAGTGAGACACTGTAGCTCCAGTCTGCCCTTAGACCAGAGGGAGAAGAAGTACAGGTGCCTGACTCGCTTGTAAACATTACAGCCATGTTCACTGTTTTATAGTTTGTTTATTGGATTACATTCAAATTGACAGAAATGAGAAAACCACCCGCACCACCTCGCTTCGTCCTCATAGCGGCCATGAGGCTGTTTCAGTGCTTCAGTGAAACAGTGCTTCCTTTACAGCTGCCCACAGCCCCGGTAAACAGCGTAACTTCAGTTAGCAGTTAGCTCAAGTTTAGCCACAGCACCGGGGAACTGCAGACTGGCTGTAGTTACACAGGTCCAGCAGCCTGCTGTGACTGCTGGCGCTGGGGCTTATTCTGGCTGAGTTCAAGTCTGTTTGGCTGCTGACTGAGGCAGTCTAAAGATTCTTAAATACACAAGTTTTGATCAATCAGGAATAGGCGCGGTTTTAAATATTAATACAGACTGCGTGGGCTAAAACGCACAAGAAGCCTAATTCTCCTTTACAATAATTCACTACATGTTTACAATCGAGTAGGCAAACTACTTAAAATATGCAATATAAGATCAGTGTACACGATGAGATTGTGGCTAGAGGCCACCAAATTTAAGCTCGTCTACATGGGGAAACTTAATTAAGATTTTGTCAGTGAAGATTGATACTAAGCTACAATATAAATGAAAACAAAATACAGCTGTGGATTTAATCGTGAGAGCTCTTTTCACAGCTGCATTATAAAATGTGGGGTCAGCAGGCTCTGTGGAGAGAGAGATCGTAGGTGAGGAGACTGGAACTCGTGCTATAACAAGCCAAGCAGCTCGACAGCAGAGGAGGGATGTCAGTGTCTAGAAGACCCAGCCATAAGGAAAACATCTGATCTCCACTTTCTAGAAATACAACAAACTTTCAATCTATACACTCCCAGGCATGTGCACTTTACATCTCAATAAATAATCACCGGAGAGGCTTGCAAATGCAGTGGAGCAGCAGTCTACTCCAGCACCTCCCCAGTCTGAGGAAAACGTGGTTTCCGCACAATGACTCTGTGTAAGGACGTAATAAAATAAAAATATACTTTCATTAATGTGTTTATTTGGTATAATTTCCCTTTTGATATGAAACTAATTTAGAAACCCAATTGTTGGGTCTCTCTATATTACGTCACAAGTGATTTGATAATAGTTACTTTGATGAAGTAATATATCCGTGTTCCGTGCTGTCAGAGCAAAACTCAAGGGCATCTAGGAGCGCGATTAATCTGCCTTAATATTTTTAATGCAGTATTTTTTCTGTGATTAATTAATCGAAATTAACGCGTTATTCGACAGCCCTAGTTTCAATTAATCAATTACAAAATGCAAAAAAAATGCAACGCATTGAGAGAGCAAGAAGTCAGTTCATAGTTAGCTGAGGAGCATTGGACCCAGGTGCTCCAATTATATTAAGTTGCCTCACCTACTGCTCAAATATTCATCAAATATTAATGGTCAAGTAAGTGTGTAAGTTATTTCCTGCAGCTGATGTCTGTAGGGGTCACAATACCACAAGACCTTCAACCATCAGTCTTGCAGCTTGTGTCATATCTGCATATTTCATATGTATATAGAGTGTAGCATAGATGTACCCTAGTTACGCAGCTATGTGTAGATCTTAGATCATAAAACGAACCTACGCAGCTGTGTAGCTACGTAGGTTTGTTTTACGTTCTTAGGTCATAAATGATCTGCGCGTCAACTGTCAACTGACAAGATGGATCGATGGCTAAAGACAGGGTCGGTTAAAAGAAAATTAAATGAACAATCTGACGCGACAGGCAAGGTGCATCGTCATCATCGTGAAGCTCGGCTTGAACGTGGAAAGAATTTTTTTGGACTGGAGATGAAGAGGATCCCAATCCAACGACTTGTGCTACGAGTCGTTGGCGAACGAGCCTATGAAACCCGCCAAGCTCAAGCGACATTTTGAGAGTAAACACAAAAATTACATTGGGAAACTTTTAAGTGTTTTGAGAGAAAACGTGATGAACTCAAGAAACAAATGACGAAGGCGCCATGACAGTTTTTTTCACTGGGGGAAAATGCAAAGGCTACAGAGGCATCATACAAGGTATCCCTTCTCATCGCAAAAACAGATAAACCTCATTCGATAAGTGAGAATTTAGTCAAACCAGCTGCCAAGATCATGACTAATTTATTGTTTGGGGAGAAAGCAAGCGACACAATTAACAGGGTCCCCCTCTCCAATGACACTGTCCAGCGGCGAAAAACAGCCATGGCTGAAAATGTGAACGATCAGCTGATCACACGTTTACGCCAAAGCCAGTTTCTCACACTGGATGAGTCGACTATCGGGAATGAGGCAAATCTGCTGTGTTTTGTAAGGTACATTTATGCTACATTTAATAATTAACTTGTGTTTATTGTTAAATTCCTGTTAAACTTGGACCTGCAACCATAGTGTTACTGTATCTTATTTTTGAAAATCCACAGCGGAAGTTTGTGTCGTACTAAATGTGGTGCTTTTTGTGTATCTTGCTGAGGGTAAGTTCACTCTGACACTCAGTAATAAATGTAGTCTACGTTTCATTTGATGTGTACAATCTATCAGCATTTACCGTTGTTGGAAAAATATACCCACGAAGTCAGGATCAAAATCAAATAAGAGTTTTAATCAATATTCTTGCAAGAGGGAGTAGAGTTGTACAAAGACGTACAAACTCTCCCACGTAAGCTTGTAAGACTGCCGTGTGCTGCTCAGAGGAGTGAATCCTCTGCTGCGGTATTCATACTAAATTCAAAAGTCAGGAGGTAGTTCAGGTTCGTCCCTCTTTTATTTACACACCATGGTGGTTTGCAGGAGAGACAGATGGCCGTCTTATCTGGAGTTAAATCGCATATGAACAAAATGCTTGTAGAATCCGTATTTGTATTGTTGATTTAATGTGTGAAGGAGCGATATAGAGAAGGTCACATAAAGCTCATTATTAGGCTGACATTTATAATATATTGTTGGAGTGGTAAGGCCTATTGTTTTGGGATATTTGGGGAGTTAGGTGGTCCGTGAGTGTTTTTTTTTTTTGAGTGGTCCTTGGTCTGAAAAAGTTTGAGAAACACTGAGCTAGACCCATGAGACTTATGTAATGGTAATGGTACAGTCACGGTAGTTTTAATGTTCTTTTATTAAGCTACATTTCATACTTAGGTCACATTAACGCAATCATCATCCGCAGCATCTGTATCCATGGTGATGGATGTTTCTATTGCACAACCCACCTGGTTAGTCCTACTCTGCCCTTTGATGTAGAGTGTAGCCGTGATTCTGAATTCATATGAAGTGAGTGGCACTCTGTATTGATGAGAGAAGGTCTTTAATTTTCCAGATTCTGTCATCTCTCACATGCTCACCAGCCACCCTCTCTGGCCTGCGCACCTGCTCCTTATCAGCTAATCATGCTGTATGTTCAGCTGCACCTCATCTTCTAATGCAGCTTCATGTATGTATAACATTCACTCAATGCACTCATGTCAGTGCTGGCTTTGTTACTACGCCTGCCTGCTTGTCTTAAAAAAGTGTGGGTGAACTCATTACTCTGAGTGTCAAACACTCCTTTGCATTATTTGAACAAATGCCACATGCAGAGGTAACATATATACTGATTGCCTCAGCCCCCTTGCTATTTGCCATAATTAACAACTGCTTGCTAACTAAATATATGATTAAACCACCAAATTAATGAAAGACAGATGAGTTTCAACACCCGACAATGAGGTAACTCACCAAATGACAAATGAGTGAGGTTTTAGGTCATATGTGGAGGGGAATGGCAGTATAATTGAAGGGAGCAGTCCGTTTATTAGTCAGATCAAGGGTTTATGTTTTTTGGCATGCATTTCTGTATTCTCTTTTGCTTCAACAACGCAGGTTAGATAAGATAGGAAGCCAGAAAAAGTATTCATTGCCAATACTGCACTTTGTGTTCCCCAAAGTCTCTCTCACTATTCAACATGCTTGAAGATGGGATTTCCAAAGTAATGTGGCAAGTTTAAAAGGTTTCATAACAATGCATATATACACACACACACACACACACACACACAAGCTGAGCAAAAACTGTTGACAGTTAAGTAAAATCGATGCCAAAGAAACTAAAGAATCGGCTCAATTAAATCCTGATTGACCCAACCCCACACACACACACAGTCCAAGTAACAAAGTGCATTAAATCGAGACACTACTACGCTAATACAGCTACCATTGTGGGTTTACTCAGTGTGTGTCGACTAACTGCCGTTTGTTGGTGTCTCTTGACATCCACCAATATTCTGTTTTTCAAAAGATGTAGCAGATAATAGGTGTGGTGTGTTGTACTAGTTAATGGCATTGGTTTGATATGTATTGTATGTCCATTTATTGTGCATTCCTTTGAGCCTTTTAGGTCAGACAGCTGTTTCACAAAGGGATGTATGTTGTGTCCGATACTCTGTAGTATCCACAGTTTCTTTATTGGACGACTAAATATCCCCCCACAGTATGATTTTCCTGTGGATTCCTCACAAATGCCAGTGGATGTCAAAACTCTCAAACACCTATGTAATATGCACTTATGGCCTTGATTATCATTATAAAAAATGTAAAGTCAAACACAATGCTCAAAATCACTATACCCTATAATATACCCTAAAATACAGTATTGTAATTCACACTACATACACACAGACTCCCTTTAGATTCAATAATCCAACGATTTCTATGTTATACAATAGTATAGAAGCTGCTGTGTCATATAATTAATGTTTTGGGTGTGTGTACGTGTTACCCCTATGATTTCATCTTCACTAGCAGTTTTGATGGAGAACGTCTGCTTAAATCATTATTCATATAATAACACTTACATAGTGTTTGTATAGTTGTTGTATAGAGAAATGACATTGTCCCATGAGCCTCAATAATAACAACGTAATTGTACTTACAGGTACAGACTTTTATTCTGAAAATCAATATAATTGTATAAATGCCCGAACATATAATGCAGGTATTATCCCTGCACAAAGTCAAGTGTCAGAACATCACAAGGCTGTCACAAACCTGATATTCAAGCATTGAACACATTTTACAATACAATAACTAAACACCAAAGTGAGAAGAATCACTAGCCCTGCAGTGTTTATTGTCAAGACAATAAACCAGAGATCCAGACATGCAGCCTCAGGGATGTATGTACTATATGTATGAGTGCATGCGCATGTTTGTGTGGAAGAGATAAGTGGCTTTGCGTGTGCATGTGTCAGTGTACGTGCTTCCTTGCATGCATGATCACATTAGAGCACCAGATCGTCCTGCAGGTTTTAATTAGCGGGCCTCACAGCTGCTTGGCGTGAGGAAGGCAGGAGCGAACATCCAGCGATAAGCAGGTTAGCGCTGAATGAAGCGCTGATCAGGCCTTGGAGCCGGAGCCTTAACAGACTCTGGTTAGTATTACAGCTGCAGGCAAAGAAAAGCACACAAACACAAGTCTTGTAAAGTATAATGTCTTGTGTCCTGTATTGCAAATCCATCTGAACATACAGGAGCTGGTGAATCAATACTTCCTTACTGCAATGTTTTTTCCTGTTTCCTGATGTTTGAAGACAGACTTCCTCTGGTCTTTAAGGTTTGATTTTGACACCAACTTCAACTGGTTTTAAAGCCATTTAATCCTTTGTATATCTTCCATTACATCTGTTCCTTTTGTTAAAGGACATTTCTGATTCGAGACAATGTCTTTCTCTCAACTGTGGCTTACTTAAACACAGATTCAACTGCATGTCGCTCATTTTAAACTACAACCAAAAAGTACACACATAATGTCATCAGTGAGCATTTGTTTGACATAAAGGTGTGGACTGGATGTTTTATTCAGGAACAGATGGATGGGGCCTCTTTTTATATCTGTCATAAAAGCAGTTGGAAATAGGTCATAGATGTTTTGCTTGCAATAATAATAATAATAACAATAATTATCAGCATGAGGCCTCGTCTCAATATAAAGCTGAGCTCCGAGTATATGTCCAAGTTTAGATACGTTGTCTATTAAAGTGAAGTGAAAAATAGAAATAATTTCATGACTCACAAAAGGAATTTAATGAAAAATAAGGAGCCTGTGACGAGCTTTTTCACGATCTGTTAGGTGCACATGTCGGCTCGAAACGTGGCACTTAAATGTGAAGCGTTTGATGTTTGTCTCAACTATAGTGGAGTTAAGTATTCAAAAGGAGTTGAATCCCTCTGGAAGCACAGTGAGCACCCTGCTGGTGAAACAAAAGGTTCAGTAATGATTCAGTTTATGTGCAGCTGCTAACTGTGCGTGCTGTCTGAATAGATGAAAGCTTCACTGCTCACAGAAATTCATTTAACTCAAGAAAAGGAGGGCAGTTATGCAGAAAGTAGAGATATGGTTTCCAAAAGTCACCGCAGCCTTTTTGGTAACTTCGAGTTCGACTTATGTTCGACAAATGTTCTTTTTCTCTTTAAACATCGCAAAACATTTTCAATTTAATTGAATGTTGATCTTTTAATTTTCAATATAAATAAAAATTAATGAAACATCCATTATCCATAAATCTTCATTAAATAACAAAAACAAATATTAGTTGTCACCATTAACAAAACTGGGAACTTTAGATGAGTAACTTAATTTGAGTAGCCTTATATGTCAGACGTGCTTTTCATGCGTTAATAACATTGGTTTTCATGAAAAAGGTTTCATAATTTAAAATCTTTTCATATTTGAAAAAAAGTGTTTTAATGTAATCTGGGTTCATTATATTTTGTAATCTGATTATGTAATCCTGATTACATGTAATATGTTATCCAAGCCTGTGTGATTTCAAAAGTGAAGACTATAGTTTATGTTGTGTCTCTAATCAATCAGCTGTTTGATTCAGTGACTATTATCAACCAGCAGGCTGCTGTTTTCCAAAGAAAACAACTCTAAACCCTGTATGCTATGGGGCCAACATGTTACCAAGTTAGCAACCAGCTGAAAAAAGTAGAGCATTTCATTTAGCAGTTAAAGAGCCACATACCAAAACGGAGCTAAAAGAGAGTAAACACATAACGTAAAAGTTGCTCCATTTGTATGTGAATGTTTTAGTCTGAATTCTAGCTGCTGGCCCCCCTCACACAGTCCTAACTACTCTTACACTCTCATTTATTTAAGATGGCAGATAAGAATTTACACAAGCACACCAGCCCCAGTTGATTTATCACTTTCTTGTCTGTGTTTTACCGGAAGAATCAAAGCTGATATACTCGAGTATGAGACAGAAATGAGAATGTGTGCCTGTGCAGATATGAGCATGTATGTTTTCATAGCCTTTAACATATGCGTGACTCTTCCTCAGGACGAATTTTGCTTAAAATGGCATCAACACAACGTTCTTCTCAAAGGATACATTTATTAGAAACTTGGATATTTTCAAAGACTAACCTATTTTAGGCCTGCTTGGAAAAGTACTAACTTACATGGAAGTGAAGGGTGTTGGTGACTTATTAACCCAAACACTTTTACAGATTATGTTTCTAAAAAAAGCATCCAGGCATTTATTTTATTTTTTTATTTTTTTAATTCTATTTGTGTGCCTTTTACCGAGCAGCATAGCAAGCAGACGGGATTAACCAACATTAAATATTTACGCATGTTCGCCTCCTCGCCCGGTCTGTTAAAATTAGATTTTCACAATATTTGATTCAAGCAAGCTTATTTACTGTATCATGGTCCCAAATGTGTTGCCCTTAAATAGGCATGTTAGGCTGTTAGTGCATGGCTGCAGTAAACAATGGAGGTAAATCGCAACAAATAAGCTCTCAGGATGAACCTTAGACACCGAGGAGGCCTAAACCATGAGGACAAATCACAATCATGGACTACGTTTACATGCACAGTAATATTCCTGTTATTCTGTATACGAGCATATGCCTTTTGGATATTCCAAATTAGGCCTTATTCCAAAACCCATATACAAAAGCTGAGTCCTTGCCGCAGTGCCACAAATAGTTATCGAAAGTTTAAAACTAAGATTTAAATGTTCTCAGGCACGACTCACATTTTGTCTTTAAGCTTCGCATGCTGGGATACCTGTCAATGATTGATGAAAAGATGCTCAAAACACTGAAAACCAATCTGAGGGAACTAACCAACCAGTCAGCTAACAAGTATGCTGCAACACATGTGGTTCTTTGGTCAGATGTTTTGTTAATGGAAACACAAAGGAGGTACCACCATAGAAAGATGATGACATAAAAAGCTTTCTCTCGTGTTCAATATGTCTTCTGGTGGTTATTAAATAATAATTCTGACACGTTAATCATTTATAATCTGCAGACATTATGCAATCACTGCCAGAGATTGCAGAGTTTTCTGATTATAGATAAATACTGTGACATTGTAAAGAAACCTTGTGTTGAAATCTGTCTCATGCTCTCAGCATAACAAGTGAGATAATTACCTGGTAATCATGAGAAGTAAAGCTTGACGTCCAGATCATATATTAGTAGTGTCAGTCCCTTATTATTTGGTACTTGCTGTTTGTTCCCTTTCCCCAATTCATTCTAACTGAATGTCACAATGTTCCTGAGTTGATTGGATGTTATTCAGATCACCTGTTGGCTCTTAATTAAGAATTGAGAGCAGCTTGGTGCATTTCTCCTCCTGGCCAGTCAGGGTGTGACCACGCCCTTTCTTTAGGGCTTAAGCGAGGTGGGGAATTGCCCACGCAGGACTTTCTGACCCTTCCTTGACTTAATGCAATGCCTCATTTCAAGCAGCTGGATTGGAATATTAAAGAATGCTGTTACCTGCATCAGGGCAAATATAAGGACTTTTCATGCAAAAGTTTAAGCTTTTAAATGTTAAACGCCTACAAGCTTTATTTTATTTATTTTTATTATACATGTTTCCTTATTTCCGAAGAGGTATTTGTCTATTATCGTCCATTTCTTCATTGTGAAGGTACTTATGGGATTTGCTGCTCAAAGTAATTATATATTTTTTTGATTTGGTTAGTCACGGGTTCTCAGGCTTCCTCCCGATCAACTGAAATCTGGGGAATAAATATCGCCACACAACATACTGTATATTGCTAGTTCACTTCGAACACCCCACAGTGACTAATGCCCTTCCCAGATGATGTATTTGAAACTGCTTGATGGATTTGTCTTGAATAAAATCACACACACATGTCCTTAACATGGCAAAATAAGGTACATGTGTACCTGACATTACTAAAAAGTTAAGCTAACGTGACATTATCAAGTGTAGCCTCATCGAGCTGCAGCATCACTGCAAACTCTTTAATTGATCTGAAGACTGAAGACTAAACACACACACACACACACACACACACAGCTCTGATTATCCAACAATTATCATTGTATTTGTGAACGGTCACAGATGTGATATAAATAGGGCAACAACATCATTTAATAAATATCAACACACATTCTCTAGTTTCCTATCATCACAGTATACATTTGGATAAAACATTTTCTTTTGCAAGGCCACTAAATATATATATTCAATGAAAAGTGAACCCACTGTTCAGTACCGTTAATTACAGTCATAAACATCTGAACATAACAGTTTCACTTACAGGGGAACTGGTAAAAATCGATGGAATGAGTCATAATTTGACCTTTTCTCCCGCTGTTTGGTAACTATGTGACATCCAACAGAAAGTCAATACTGCAACATTAAAGTTGCTTAAAAATCCAACTAGACATAGACAAAGCCAACATTTGCATGTTTTTACAGCGCAGCCAGTTGTTACTATGATTACGCTTTCACATATACAGCAGGTTTTAGATCAAGTACTCAATTGAGGTGATGAGAACATAAACAATATGATACATCTGCTGTTGGACCAACTTGTGCTGATTTGCAAAGGTGCTCCATATTTTTCTCGGAAGCCATTAAGAGTAGACCGGGCTTTTTCAGGAGGGGGGGTTAAAGAGACAGACAGAGGGTGAATACAGGTATATTCAGAATGACCGTATGAGAAAAATAAAATGTTTTTTTTTTTACATAAAAGCATGTCAACATGTTTTAATAGAAACCCAGAATGCAAGTATAACCCTGAAAATGAGCAGGATATGTCCCCTTTAAATTGTGTGTATATAGCCAAGCCAGCTGATGGTGAATGCAGAAATGAGAAATATCAGAATATTTTTCAGGTATATGCACAAGTGTGGATACAGTAGCATCTTCAAACTGAATACCAACCACTTCCAGGAATTACCGCCATGTAAAAGTATAAAAACAGAAATGTAGTCTTGACCGCATGTCACATTTACCTCTAAGTCACCTTCGAAACCACTGGTTTTACGATTCTACAAACATTAAACACAAAAACGGATCTTAAACAGTGTTTACCTTCCCATACATTATTAGTCTTTGGCACCTTCTTCACCCCCGTGTTTGTTTTGCTGTTTAGGCACCGCCAGTGAACGCCTGCCTGTTCTTGGCACAGTCAGAGTATTTCTTCTCCTTAGCAGCGGTGGTTTGTGTCTGACACAGATCCTGGATCAGTTTGGAGTTGAGGAAGCGTCTGTAGGAGTCTTTCTCCATCAAGGTGTAGATCATCTTCTGAGCCGCGTCGAAACAAGACGGTTGGGCGTTCTCCACGTTCCGCCTCGTTTCCTCTCTGGTCGCCGCGTCTAAGTTTACCTTAAATTACATGGAATGAGAGGAAAGAGAGGGTTAAGATACTCCAAGAGCATGAACTTGAAAAAATTTGACATATATGGAAAAAGACGGGGAAGTTACTAAAGAAAGAAGAATATACATTTGTATTGCTCTTCCAACATCTAAAAAGAATAAAATATTCGAGCTGGAGAGATTATTGTTGATGTGTTAGGGTTACGGTAAAAGAAATTCAAATGTAATAAGGTTTTAATTTTAAAAAGTAAGTAAAATCTCAAAACAAATGCAAATAATGTAATAGCAAAAACAATTAGGGTAAAAGTATGAAAAACAGTGTCGAATGGAGGACAAGCTTGGGTGAAAATTGATATTGTCATTTTATTTTCATTAAGAGTAGTTGGACAAATGTCCTTCATTTATTCTAAGTGCCTGAGTGGTAATCAGTATAGCAGCGTTGTGAGTGAGTAATCAGCTTCAAGTATTCTCCTCGCTGAAGGAGATGTGATGAAGTGTCAACTTTTTCGCATTTTTCTTCACCTTTTTTACTTTTTCAGCCTCTCTGTCTAGAATTCTTTCTGCCAAAATACTGTTACATTTTCTTTATACAGTACTAATCGAGCTCACTGATTGACATGTTATATCGTTGTTATCACGCCCTTTAGATAAAAGTAGTTACCTCATTGGGAGCATCAGCCTCAACATGTTGCTGGTAGAGCTGCTTGGCTCTGGTCGCCAGCTGGGACGGGCCAGACTTCTTGTAATCTTCGCAGGCGACCCAGAAGTCCAAGTTCTCCTCGCTGAACTCTGAACTCAGGAAGTTGCCAAAGACCGTACGACCCGCTAACACAGACAGAAAAAATAATATTTGTTCAATATTTTTTTCATATATTATTCAAAGCACGTTACAGACCCATGCGTGCACAAACTGGCAAGGCTGATTCATGCTGTATTGAAGTAACAGGGTTAAACCTGTTGTAATATATTGATGCTTCTTTAAAGGAACAAGAAAACACAGCCTTCTCAAAGTTCCCAGGCAATTAAAATGACCTAAATCATAGATTATTGGTGGCCAGCCTTTAGTTGAACGAGCAGAATCCCTTGTATCATTTCAGGAACCAACACTTGCCAAAATGGCAACTACCATGGCTCAATCTGAAAGCCATATATTGGCTTGAATTGGCCACCAACTGCTCATCAGGTGCATCAAGCTGCATTTTAGTCTGTGTGTAATTTGGCAGGACATCAGCTGGATTGCTTTACAACACAAAACTGAAGGAGAATGTCGTTCTCCCCTCATTGTTACGAGTGAGCAATGGGTGAAAAAGTCACTTGAAACTTGTTCATCTTCCTCAGAGAAAATAAACACTCAACAAGCCAAATCCAGGAAGCGTGAAAGCAGCCTAATTATACTGAGGTATAACATCTTTCCAAAAAGATCATATTAAATCTCAGCAGCAATAATTACATCCTGTCAGACAAAGGTTTTTTAAACTTCTGCAGCACGGCTAAGAGGACAGAGGGGAGACCATTGAGGCCACGATAGGATAAACAAAACAGAAAATAGGACCAACAGAAGGAGGACAAGGCGACGTTGGGAGGTCATTCGATGAAGTCATGGAACGGAGCAGGTCAGAACTCAGCTGGTTCCTGAAGGCCATTGCTCCCTTTTTTGAGTCCACGCACTCACACAGTGTATTTCTCAGTAGGCTTATGCACACACACACGCACACACAGACACATGTACACACTGCACTGGTCAGCATGCCCTGAGGGGCCATTGAGTAGTGTCTGGAGACACGTAGCAGAAAACCAGAGCATGAGAATGCATTGGAGAGAGTGTGTGTGTGTGCGTGCACATAATGTTTGTTCAATTTGCATGATTGTGCGTCCCAGACAAGTCTCCTCAACTTTCCTCTAACATCATGATCCGAGTTAGATGATGCTTCTTAACGAGCAAACCAATGTATCTTCAGTCCTACAGTTAGTATGTTTCTAATTTTGTGTCTTACAAAGAGTAACGAAGGAAATCACTTTTGACATCGCCAAAACCTTACTGGCAGCCATTTGCGAGGAATGTGAAGGTCAGGCCTTTTCTGATAATATTCCCATGATCACAGCACAATCATGTCACATGAGAATGATTATGTTTAGTTTTGAGAGTTTTTTGTAAGCCCTGAGAGATTTTTCTCGAGAACTATTGAGTCAATCTTCCGCCTGACTGAATGAGTTAATGTCGGTATTGTTAGTATCAGACGAATTCCTTTGGGCTTGCTTTAGATTTGAACACAACCTCACAAATATGTGAAGCAATAATGTAATACTTACTTTGACTGCTTATCACGTGGCTGAAAGACTTCTTCCATTTCTTCACCTCGGCTGGAGCAGGCGTACTATAACACAGATGGAGAGGTTTTTAAATAAGCTTGAAAAGACTTTAAACAAAAGCTGCGATATGCATGCAACTATTTCTATGTAAACTATACAGGAAATTACACATTGTGTTCAGGATTTTAATTTTGTATAAAATTTAATTAGGTAATTATTGGAGCATGACTTCCTCCTTTGAATAGGTAGAGAAACCACACTGCTGGTTTCCTGTCATCCCACCCAAACAAATACAAAAAAACTGTATTCAAAATATTGTTCCAGAAATATGTCCATCACAGTGATATGGAAGAGTATAGAGTGTTGCAGGAATGATTGCTAAAACCCGGAAATGAGTTAACATTTTAGCACTTCAGGTTACCTCATCTCAAAGTCAATGTTTTTTTTAATGGGTTTCTGGTTAGAAGCCTGTAATGTATGTGGTTAACACGAGCTTCAGTAATAACCCCACTTGTGTATTGTAAGTGGCTAAATGAGACAACTAAATGACATGAAGCCGAACAAGAGTCCGCCATTAGCTTAGTGGTGGAGACGTGAGTCATGCCACCACGCTGTAGTTTGTTTGTAGCCTTACATTAGCTTTTTACTTTACTCTTCAAAAATCATAAAAGTGGTTTGTGAAGATTATTTTGCTGAACAAAACGTGTAAGTATCATAAACTTGTGTTTGCCACAGAGCCAATGTTCTATGTAACCCAAAAAAATCTAACTTCCGGGTTGGCCTACAAAATGATGTCACCCTGCACCACTCTATAAAGTCCAGGCTAGAGGGGGAAAATGAGAGGAGGTGTGTTTGTGTATATATTTAAGCAATAGCTCACGACAGGCCGTGGTATATGGTCATTATATCACAGTTAAGGGGCGTGGTTCGGGAAAATGAGAGGAGGTGTGTTTGTGTATATATATATGTATGTATATATATATATATATATTTTTTTTTTTTTTTTTTTTACATTTCAAGTGTGAAGATAAACGTTGAACTTTCAGTATTAGGGCCAGACAAAAACAATAGTTTTCCCTTTTGCCTGGCCCTAATATCTAATACGAATCCCACCCACATGCGTCATCTGACATTTACACAGCAAAACCTACTGCATAATAATACCCCCTTACATCACCTCAAACACATAATCGCTGTGAAAACAGAATAATCTTAATAGACTTAATCTCTAAATCAAAACCTATTAATTTTCTTGGCCAATCGAGGTGGATAAAAAGTAGATAGGTCCGTGAAAATTGCCCTCAAACAGAAAATATTAACTCCCACATTAAATAAACAATATTTATCCTTTTATAACCAGGTACACGTGCCTTCCTTGTTTTTGCTAACACGACCACCTTCATCATACTTATTAAAGGTATTTTCCTTTGTATTGTTTCCAGATTTTGTAATTATTTTTGAATTGCACTTCACTCAGTAGACGTGAATGTGGTTTTCTGCTTTAATCATAATTATTTTGTGTTTAAAATCTCTTTTTTGAGCTCCTGTATTGCTGGATGTGACATCTGAAGATTACAAACACAAGCATATGTTTTAAAACATTCACAATTTGAACAAAGACCTGACCTCTTTGCAGCAGCGGCGGCGGCGGCGGCGGCGGCGGCGGCGGCGGCGGCGACATCAGTCTTCTCTTTTATCTGTCTCTGATCTGCCGTTTGGGTTTCTGGCTTCTGGAGTAAGAAGCTTATTTTATGTTTTATGTCTTTGGCGCTGTGGAGAGGCAGAGGAGATGAAATGCATTTTAGAAGACTTCCGTTTGTGTGCATTAATAAATATCTGTACATAGACTCTACTTTATGTAAAGAAGTGGTCAACAAGTGGTTCCTCTTTTTCTACATTGAGCTTTTTGTTTTAGGTTACTTACTAGGTTGCAATAACAAGTGTTTAAATAAAAAAAAAAAAAAACATAAAGCTCCTTTATGTCAGCATGTGCACAGTTTCAGATGTTTAAAAGCTACATTTGTTATGTCATTGTTCTTACCTTTTTAAGCATGTTGCAGGAAGTGTTGCAAGTCCTCTACACATGGTGAAACGTTACAGATCCAAAGTCAGTACTGTTTATGTGAATGACAACAGCACTGCAGGGCGGTAACAGTGGGATTGCGAGTTTTCAGTATTAGATGGCAGACAGCTGCTGTCTCCACCCACAGCGGTTGTTTTATACCGAGAGAGAGAGAGAGAGAGAGAGAGAGAGAGAGAGAGAGAGAGAGAGAGAGAGAGAGAGAGAGAGAGAGAGAGAGAGAGAGAGAGAGACGCAAACAAAACAAGAGGTATTTATGTGTCATAGTATAGTATAGGATTTTTGCAGTTTACAAAACCAGCAATTTACTTTTCTGTTATGAAGTCATGGGACATATTGAAATGCTTACAACCATATGAAATTTGTTTTACGTGTGCAGCTGTGAGTAGCTCCACCATTTGTACATGGCATTGTATTTCAATGATGTCCATCAACATCACACAAAGATTCGGATTCTAACGCGTCAACGTGATGCCGTTAGTCTCTAGTTGATTATGAAAAAGATCCTCTCTTAAATTTCTAGGGACTGTCATGATCCTGGCTTTTAGTTTGTCTGTTTCCTGGTTTCCTTTGTAAATAACACTCATTTTTTGTCCTGTTTTACTTCCTGTCTTTTTTCCGAGTTTTGTGATTTGTTTGCCCCACCCTGATGTGATCCTCTTGTGTCTAATCAACGTGCTGCTCTTGTGTCTTTGTCTATCTACTTCAGCTGTGTGCTGTTCTTGTGATTAGCTGTCTATGTATACATGTATACCTGTGTGTCCCATTGTTCCTTGTCAGTTTGTCGTCAATGTTTCCTGGTGTGGTCGTTCTGACTGTGTTCATGCCTGTGGTGTTCCCTCGTGCCATTCTGGTTTGTCCTAGTTCTTATTACCTTAGCCTGCTCTCTCAGTTTTATTTTGTACTTGTGTTTTGTATTCAGCTTTGTTTATTAAAGCTAGCTTTTTGTTATTATAACCTGCCTGTTGGGTCCTGACAGTCACTGCCACCATCGTATGTGAATAATATGTTAACATATGTTTAAATTATGTTGTCATTTCCGATCAGGTCTAATAACAATAGATAACCTTTTGTATCTGCTGCTGAGCAACAGTTAGAGGCAATCCAAATATCTAACACCACAGATCCACAAAGTCTGAACTGTCCTCTGGCAGAATCTCCTCCTAATCACAATGTGATCCGGACCTGTTCTGACCTCGACAGCTTGACACAAGCACCAGAAGCCAGCTCAACAACACAGCAATACCTCCTGTTCTCTTCTGTTCTGCTGTTTTAAGTGTTTTTTAATGCCTGAATGACGGCTTCCATCGCCCAACAAATGTATGATAGAAGGCATTCATACAGAAAGATTTGTGTTTAAAAGCCAGACTTTCATTACAAAGTGTTGTGCATTTGCACCCTAGACAGCTACTTTGAACTTGAAGAGAACCTTTTGTTAAGGGTCCTACTGAGTCCATTTACCAGCACATTACATCATTGATTTTTAACAGTAAAACTGTATGACTGTATTTTCAAACAATAGAGGAACCCTGTGAAGCAAATTAGAAACACATTATCTGAAGGATCACTTGCTAGCTTTTTCATTTCTTTTGGAGCTTGCAACTGCCTTCATCAGTGGAAGGAGTTTGCTAAATTATAATCAAGGAACATAAGTAAGTTGACAACTGAGCTATCTGACCATGGCAACTGAGTAAACTCCGTTCGCGAATGAAGACCACGAGATGTGGTTGAAAGCTCCCGAAAAAGCTTTTAAGTGTACACAAATATTTGTCAAGTAAGTTTTAAAAGTTTAAAATCAAAGCAAAGAAATAAACACAAATACTTTCAGATGAAAGTGACAAAAACATAAAATTCTTTATGTTTGTATAGCGTCACTAGAAACTTTCTTGCAGTAATTACAGCCCATTGCAAAGGAAAATAGATGCTAAATAATAAATACTCATATGAATCTTTTTTGTAAGAGGCACTGACACATAATTATCTGAAAAAGTTCATATGGGTCTGGCACATTGTTTTATTGTTGAGGCTGGAGCACTTTTGTACAAAGTTCTAAAACATGACAAAAGTACTGCAATGTGATATCACTAAAAACCACATGCTTTATGCAAAGCAGCACTCTCAGCAGAAGCATTAAGTACTGTGAAGCTTCCCAGAAGAACAAGCTGTGCAGATTGCTTTAATCTTCTTATTCCTGACTTGAGAGGACAAACAGATTCAACATCTGCAGCCTCACTCCCAGGTAATAAATAAATGAGATTAAGCTCTAGCCTCTGATAAATGCATGCATGAAAATAAGCATCACCTCCCTCTCTGTCTGCCGGTGCCTCTGTTACACATGACTTCATATCTAAATCTGCAGCCCAGAACAGTTTTTTCCTTTTATCTGATACCTAAAGCAGCTTGGATTCATTTCTCAAAGTAAAGAGCAGCTGAAGCAAAAACATACCTTTCTGATTTGTAGCCAACATATGTAGACATTTAAAGCATGGAGAGCTGCCCAAGGTCCCCTTTTAAATAAGACGAAATGACTACAATCAGAGAAAAGGTCCTGAGGCTCGTTTGGCAAATGGTCTTCGTCTCATGTATAAAAAAATGCAATTTCATATCCGTTGGACTTTTAACGATGTGATAGGTGTATTTGATTCCTGTCTACGAGGGGTTGATTATGAATTTTGCATTGCAATCTCCTGTTGCTAAGCGGTGCTCATCCAGACAGCAGGATCTGATTACAACACCAGAGGCCAGGCTTACACAGCAGCAAGGCGGTGATAGCTCTGTGTGTTACTGGTGCACTCACGACGCACCTGATAAGCGAGACGGATCTCTCGACAGGCCTTTTTAAAAGCTCAAAGCATCTCTGCAGCAGCTCGGCACAAATATGCAGGCGTTAGGTAATACCTGTTGATGGACAGTGACAAATGTACAGCGAAACAGTACGTGGGAAAAACAAAGATTCTTATCTGATATGAATATCTTGTCTCTAATGAAACTTAGAATCAATGCAATCAAGATTCAAAGTGAAAGGAGACAGCAAGCATAACAGAAAATATTGGTTACATCAAATGTTTGATTAGGAATCCTAGAAAACACACAGTGGTTGCGGAGGAAAAGTCAGGGGATCGTCAAAGTCGGTAGCATTGATCGTCTGAGACCCTAGCCTGTTCTCCTAAAAGATTCGACGTTAACCACATGTTTAAAACTGCGACCGTAATCCATTTTGCCAACTTGGAACACATGGTGATCGACAAAGTGGTAAGAACTCAAGTTAACTTCATGGGTCTAAAGGAGGAGGTCCGATGACCTTAGCATCACCGGGCTGGAAACCAAGCATATAATTGAGAATGCAATTTAGTTGTATGGGAACGTAATTTTGTAGGAGACCGGGTTGGAGAACCATGAATTTCTCTACTTAATAAAAAAATAAAACATTTAATACATTTAGATAAATTTCACTGGATAACTGAAAACACACACTCGTGGGCAGCAACACATTTGTCCTTAAATATATTTAGGTAATGCAAATAATTTGTGTTTGAAAGTAAGTTTAAGTAGAAATGTTTGTCCTGCAAATTCACACTTCTCAATCCAGCATCAGGATGGCTGTTCTCTTCTAAATGTATTATTACAACGTTACTCTCTGTTGGTGAAGAAACACACACTGACCCAATAAGTCCTCAAAGACCCAATAGGTCAGTGGATCCCAAAAGTACCTATATTACTTCTCTAAAATTAATCCATCTGGGCATTTTAAGATATCCTACCCCAATAGTTAAGGTATTGTTAGGTAAAAGTAGCTACACTACTTGGGTGAGTTCAGGGAAACATTTTCTTGTTTATACTCATACTCAGCAATTACACATCGTCATATGAGCCAGTGTTAGTATAAAAACCTGAATATAGTATCGTTTTAATTGTATTGATACCTCCGAATACTCTTGTCTGTAGGTCATGTGATGGGCATTATCCTCCAGTGTTGATGCTGTTTATATAGATTCAGAAATCCTCCTTTTCTGTTTTTGCGCTGGACGTTTTGTTTCCAAAGCACGACCTCACATCTGATGCGTGTTGTTTTTCTGATGAAATTAGCAGAATTACTTTGTTATTGCAGGTAATAGATTGGTTGGAAGGATATCATCAGGACTTAAAATACTGTGGATTCATTGCATACAGGTGTGGGCCACATCACATCTACGATTTTATTAATGGCTCCAAAGGTCAAAATGAGCCATGGCCGCATCATATGGACCCTCATAAACCACATCAGGTGACAGGAAATAGGCTTTGTAAAGTGGCTTTGTCTCAATAAATTATCCCGTTCACACCTCTCCTCATCTGTACTGATCTCACAGCCCCTCAGACAGCAGAGCCCTCCATAAGCCTTGTACTTCGTTCCCATCACTAAAGTAGAGGACAGCTAGCAAAGGATAATTGCATCTTTCATATGCTGAAGAGCTGCGTCTGTCATCATGAGAGACAACGTGACTGGACGTGTCAGGCAGGATGTGGAAATTGAAAAAAGGGCAGCTAGCAGTCCCAGTCTGACGTCACTAATCCATTTGGACTTGGCTTGATAACGGTGCTCGTATTCCACTTCACATATGGGTCTGTTTTACTGCAGTTCTCAGAGCAATGTTTAAAATTAGGTAATTACCTTAATCTGAAATTAAATAAGTAATATGAAATTAAATAAGTAATATGATGGTGAAACCCATTCACCTCTGTAGTCCTCCCATTTCTGACTCATCAGGTAGGATGCACTTCTTCACCCCCTCTCTGCCTCAGGATGACATGACAACATGGTCAATGCATCTTCCCATCTCACACCTTTACCCTCGTTTGGATGAGCAACAGAGAAATTAAAGTATGAGAAAGAAAGGGGGGGTGTAATGGTCAGAGGGAGCTGGTGACTTTACACATTCAGAAAAACTGTGCTGGCTTGGTGGACAATAAGGAGCTAAAACTCTCAATCTAATTGCACCAAATACACAGTATACATAGATATAGTACATATCCGTTCAATCGATTCCTCCAATTATATACATGAGGGGAACACAATGTTTGTAATTAGTTGAATATACTCCTCTCACTGTATCAAAAAAACTGAATATTATAAGCTTCCCAAAGGTATTCATTGCAGTGGCTGACTGAGATTATACTGTACATGTGTAATAAATAATAAGACTAAAGGTTGTCTGTGTCAGAAGCGTTCTCTCTTACTGGAAGAACTCTGTTTGATCTAGGTGAGCAGTGGAGCCTATGTAGAGAGTCCAGGAGGCAGGATGTGGCACGTATTACACCACAGTCCCATAGCCAGTTCATAATGTGGTCATAAACCACAGAGACTGACTGATTTCAGCCTTTCCCGATAGAAATTCCCAAATGGCATTTTCATATTCATGGAAAGTAATTACAATTTATCCTGTGGGAACCATGAATGTCTGTAAATAAGTGTGTGCTTATCCATCTACCCATTGTTGAGATAATTCACTCGATAAAGTATAAACTTGTTAGCTCTTGAAAAAAGGTCCGGAGATAAGCAAAATTATTGGGATTCATCCTCTGGTGACCTTGAATATTTGTAGAAAATCTTGTGGCAATCCATCAAACAGTTCCAGAGGGACAAAACAAATAGTGAAGTGACGGAAGTCACACCCTTACCATCGCTAAAAAGGTGTGTATACCCTAAATGTGGAGTACGCCAATAGTTCAGCTTAATTTCTAAATTTCATTGACATTCTTCTTCTGTCTCTTTTTCTGTTCCTTCTGTCAACAAGCAGATTCTTTTATTTAATAACCATCGTTGTTCACCTGCCAAGCCACTTGATAATTGCTCTCTTTACGCTGTTTGCCACAGTCTTATTAGCCTCTCCTCTGTGCATTGCCACCATCTGTTGGGTTGGTAATTTTGGGGGTATAAATTAAGAGTAAGAGTAATGCTATTCATTTATCCAAAGATTCTTAGTCTTTGATCATTTTACAAAGCCATTTAATGTGTTAAACCTGGTGACCCACAGACCACAGTCATTGTACTGCAGTACTGTAACATCAGTGGTCTTTTGATCGAAGGAAGTTTGAATGCCTTGACGCTATTTCTTTCACAGTGTTTTCTCTGTTCCGTCCCTTCTTGTTTGCCACAGCAAATGTAGTATTTTTTAAGAAATGGCAACAGTTTAGAAAGTGAATGTATAATCCTTAAAGTCAACAAAGATGCACTTACCCACCTCAACCTCTCACATAAGAACCTAGACAGGACAAGTTTAAGGCACGACAGTTTAAATACTGGCAGGCTCCAATAATAAAAGGTTCCCGAGGGACCACTGTAAAGACCGCTTTCATTGTGCCCCCTCAGCTGTGAACATTAGCGTAGCGGACTCAAACAAACAAGTAGACTTTTCCAGCTTCAGCTTAATGACCCGTAGCACAGAACTCATGGTGCTGGTGCAGAGAAAGAGAGAAGGCTACTGCGGTGATTGTTTATTGGCCTCCTCTGTGAGTCGGTCATGGCGGGCCATAATGAGCTGTGATGAGGCTACGTGTGGAACAGCATGCAGGTTAAGATACTTATCGGAAACGCTGTTTGCTGCAGCTTTGATCTAATGTGGCGACAGCGGCATGATGGATGAGCCACTTTCGTCTCCTTGTCTAAAAGTCCTGAACACCTGGCTTAATGGGAGCCATTCTGACCATGTTACAAATGATGTGACACTGACAAATGCCTGCACACAAGCCCACACTTTTCCTTTTTTGGCTTGATGCTTAAATCAAAGAGGATTGATTACGTATGACTGCAACCTTCTCGTTAATTAAGAAATAGGTCAATTAAAAAAAGACATAAGTGGAGTTCAAAAAACTTTCTTCCCAACTTCGTGATGTTTCCCATGCCCACATAACCTGTTTTGTAAATAAAATAATTCAACTTTGAATTTCAACCCCTCCTCTGCCTTTTGAAAGCCTGCCTGCACTTGACACCTACAATCAGTTGTTTGTGTTTTACAAAGCCTCGCTCCAGCACAGAATTGGCTCCTGTAAGCTTGACGCCTCTCACATTTGTTGTCCCTGAATAGTGCTTTTACCACAACACCTTTTATCAGTAATTGAAATGTCAAAATTACCACTTGAGGAGGCCAATTTAAATCTAGAAAAGTGCTCCCAAAACAACTGTTGATCCTGTTAAGTGGTTTGTATCACACATAAAGATCCTACCACATAAATCATTTGTGTTGGTGATTTAAAACCTGCCATAATGATGAAGTCATGATTATATTATTATATTGCACAAATCAAGCTTTGCTGGTTAGAATTGCCGCTGTATAATGTGGTAGACATAAACACACACATCATATTCCGATAAATATCATTACATCTGTGGTTATGTCATTTAAACATTGACCATGGCCCCTCCAAAGACAAACTTTAAGACTGTAAGTGTTTTTGCGTGTCATATGGTGACCCTGTCGTAGCCACAGGCCACAGCTGTATTTCTGGAGGATGGTCTGCGTAATAACAAACATCAGGGTCTCATATGACAGGAAGAAAAAAGGAACCTCTGCTTATTGTAATAATGTCACAGAACATAGGGTTTATTACACTTCCAATATGTTTTTAATATCAGTAGACAACCTGTCTGACCTTGTATTTCTGCTTTCCAGGGTAATATATCAGGAGGAAATATCACCAGGATCTCTGACAGAAACTAAACAACTCATGGTGCACTGTGGCTGTGTTCCTGTTGTGTGTAGCATGGCCTAAGAGTGATAAACATCTAGCCGCATGTATTTACCTGGTGTATTTTGGTTCCCATCATGATCTGTCTGCCAGCTTTTCAAGATTTGTTACAGGATTTTGTAAGTAAGCACTTCCGGTTCCCTCATCTCAAAGTTAATAAGGTTTTCTGAATGGGTTTTTGGTTAGATACCTGAAATAAGGATGGTGGTGAACACAAGCTTCATAGATTTGAACATTGTGTCCCATAATATGAAATATGTCAGTAAATACCCCACGCGTGAATTTTTTAAGCTTTTACGCGTCTTAAAAAAGGCGGTTGCCAACAAGTGGCTACATGAGACGTTATCATGTCCAACACTCGTCCGCTTTTAGCTTAGTGGTGGAAACGTGAAGTCATGTGACCGTGGCGTAGTTTGTTCATTGCCCAACATTAGCTTTTTAGTTCTGGCGATTGCATTTACACTTCAAAAATCATAAAAGTGTTTGCATTTGGGAATATTATCTCGCTGAAAGAAAACGTGTGTGGGTATCTAAAATGTTTGTTTGCCACTGAGCTAATTTTCTGCAATAATGCAAATAATTGGCTTTTTGTGGAGGGAACCAGTGTGATGCTAACTTTTGGGTCGGACTACAAAAATACGTAATTCCTGCAGAAATCTGACAGGAGTTTCAGGTAATTAATGGTGCACACATTAAATCTAAATGGGATATCTGTTCTGCTGCTTGTGATATCTGCTGCCACTATGCCAGAAATAATGCTGCAAGAATAATAGTCTGAATAGAACATTAAAGAATAAAGGTGGATCTATTGTTTACATAATAGAGTTTCAGTATCACTAGCAGTGTAAGAACTGACCACTTTGCTGTAATCGATCAGTACCGAGTAACATATCAGTCCCAAGTAACTGTAACTATGCATAACAAACTATGATGTATGTATCTTTGCTTTATAGGTAAGTAGTATATAACCAAAGTTACGTTAAAATCAACTCCATTCCAATAAATACACTACGTGTAGTTGCCAGCAATTTAGGAAAGTTTAGTAAGTTTCAGTCTACTTTGGATAATTGTTTGCCAACACGATGATTGACCTGTTTTATATCTGCTATCCTGGGAAAGACTTTACAAATTCCAATTTTTCAACACTTGGCTAGAATAGGAGCCTTGTCACACCAGAAAGTGACACAACAAAGTTCATTAATGCGTCCTCACAAAGTAGGAAGTGCTCGGAGCTTGGTGAGTACTCGCAGGGCCAGTTGGTGGACAGCATTGATGTCACTAATGGGACAATAACTTCACAGTGTGTTTACATGAATATGTGCCACAGAACACATTTGTGTCGTCTGTCTATTCACTTCCAATAAAATGGTCACACTAAGTTCACCATTAGCCATGAGCCATGAGGTGTGTAATTTGGGACATTAAACTGCAGTCGGTGAGGTCATCAGTCTTTTGTTTGTCATGGAAAATCCTATTTCAGGCCTTTTCCTCTAAACTGTTGTTCATCCTCCCACTTAAGGGCAGCAGTGTAGACTTAATTTGGAATTGAACTTTGAAATGTAAAACCCTCCAACATGGTTATAAAACGTTCAAAATCATTCAAGAAATCCAGATAATGCTAGCAATAATATAAACGCTGTCTACGTTCTATGTTAATCAGAGTTAGGGTGAGGATCATTACTATAATTGCAGAAAAAATGGCTTTTTGAACATCTTTGTTTTGTTGTTACATTATAATTCAATGTCAGCACGACTTTATAGACAGTACTTTAACAAAAAGTATAGTCTTCACTTTCAAAATGTATTCATATTCATGCACACACCCAAGAACGACTCAGTAGTGCAATTTAAGGACGGAAAAACTACTTTCTTTGTTTTAAGTCAACATGTACATTTTACCAACCCCTATGAATTATTCAGGCTCTCTAAGGTCATTAAAGTGCAGCCACACTGCTTTTTATGGGTTCAGAGGTGAAATACTCCTTATCAAGAGACAGTTCTGCATTTAAAATGTACTTCATCAAAAGTAAACAAGTATTAGTAACTTAAGTGACAATTAAAAGTATTTACTATAAGGAGTGATTTCTGTAAGTCACTCCATAAAGGAGTTTACTTTTAACATGTTAAAGGTGCATTAATCAATATGTGGCCATTAGGAGGCATAAAAGCTCCACAAGAAGCTGACAGATTATACTTATTAAGTTACTGTGGCTAAAAGTAGCTTTTTTATATTTCCTGCAGACACAGATAATTCATTTGGATTCATATCTTGTCCAAATGATAAATCCAATATTCACTCTTCTTTTAGCTCAGAAAAATGCTTTTTAGTTGACTTATACAGTTCCCTGCTATTGAAAACAAGTGTTATGAGTAGTGGAGTAAGGGTAATATTGGCTTCTGAAATTTAGATGTTTAAGTTTCCAAACATGGAAAAGTACAAGTACCTACTGTACGCTTTGATACAGAACTCAAGTTTTTACTCCCACTGTGTCTTCACTCCAATGAAATGTCACAGCAGGTGTTTTGTCACTGAGCTAATAGAGGACCTCTGCATGACTTTGCTGATTGGTAAATATACATTGTCATACCCATTTTTCACACAAAAGATATACAAAGACCACCCATAAGAGGTTAGCACGTGCGTACGTGTGTGTAAGGGATGGTCTTGACATACTGTATAGAGCACTTAGTGAACTGTGCTGTATGTCCTTGAGGGAGCACTAGCCCACCAGCACAGTGAACACTTGATCCCAGAGGGTCAGCAGCACAGAGCAGCGATGGGAAACAACAGCATGTCATCTAATGTACAGCTTTGTTCAAAATAAAGGCTCCTATTACGCATGTTCCTTTTTCTTTAACATTATGAATGGTGGATAGGTGTCTATTTACAAACACTGTTTTGGTCAACTTTAAAAAGTGTTTAATATCAGTGCACAAAGTATATTTATAGCATTTGTAATAATTGTCATATTTGTCATATCCCAAATCATAATAACTAAAAAAGGTGTATTTATGTGCTGGAGTAAAGCGTGTGCTGATGTAAGATCATGTGGTTCCTATGGTTACACTATGGGTTAAATAGAAACGCATGCATAAAATGATTTAATCCTCCCCCTCCCTACTTCCATTGGTTTGTCTTGTCTGTGCGATAGCTATGTCCTTATACTGTAATCCTGTTTTTATTGTTATAATCTAAATGGAAATCTATATCCATCCGTCCATCCATGCATCCATGCATCCATCCATCATCCTTATTGGCGTAGGAAACAGGACGGGTATACACCTCTACAGATATGAAAAATGTATACAATTTTCTTGAAGTACTAAAATATGAATTTTGAATGCAGTACAACTTCTTAATCACATTTTCCTTCTACATTCATCAATTTATTTCCTCATTTACATTTTTGGACGAGTCAAAAAAGATTGTTTTCTTATTGTGCAAAGCCAAATTTGGCAGTAGAGGATGATGATGCACCGAAGTTTGCGTTATTTTACTTTCATCTTTATATAGTTGAAAACAGTAACCCACCTTTTGCATTATGTAATAAACCACAACAAGTGAGACTGAAAATAATCCAAGTCTGACGCAACTTCCACTGCAGCGTTACCTCAGACGTGTAAAAAACATATAAAGTACCTCTGTGTGAGTTAAAGCAAGTGTCAGTTGTTGGTCTGATACAAGATACTGTAGCACCACCTTGTGTCTTATTTAAGACATGAACTGAAGTGTTGGACAAGTGGAATTGTTAAACCTGTTGTAACGCTAAATGCAAAATAAGGATTCATAGCATTATCACATGCCATGCAACAATTGTGGAGATAAGTGGTAGAAGATGCATTCAAGTGTTAAAAGTATGCGGTGAGCAGCAAGAGTTTTCAAAGATTATAACTATTATTGTCAAATAAATGTAGTAAAATAAAATGTTTCTTGGAAATGTTGTTGCGTAAAAGAAGGATAAAATAGATATACTAGTACATATACAATAATTTAACAGTGCAGTCTGTCAGTTCCTTTTAGGTTGAGACATTTCCCTCTGCACCAATGGATCAAACTTTTAAACCAATATATCGACAAGCGTGGCTAAAATGTAACACTAACGCTACACGCAACCCTAACCTGTGCCCCTTTTAACATGTTCACCTTTGCCCCATACAATCCCAAAGTTATCACAGCCAATAAACCTGACACGCTAACAAAGGAAAAATGTATTTAAAACAGGGACATTTAGGGCTTTTTGATCCACATCCCTCTGTTATCATCTGAGTAATAGTCCATGTCAATGCCCTAGAAGTCATTACTCCACCGCATTTCACTCCTCCACCCTCTGACTAATCAAGAGTCTCACAAATGGAACAAATACCACGCTTTACAAAGTAACGTTATTCACCAATGCAATTAACCCCATTCATGCAAATTTAAGTTTGTTCCACCTTGAAAGCGGAGATCCTGACTTTTAAATGTCAATCTTCACCTCCACTGACTTGGGTTCAACTCATGTAAAGTTTTAAACTATGTCTGCAGTTTGTTATTGACACCTCACCTTGACTTGCAATCTGTTTCTACAGCAAACAGTCATTTACTCTTATTTGAATTTGTACATTTGAAGAAAAGCACGTTTGACACATGGCATTCTCTTGCATAAGATCTAATATTTTAAGTTGAATTACTGTGTGTTTATTTCTCTGAAAACAAACGGCATGTTGTAACAAAAACTCAAACTAAATGACATGGCATGTTGACTTGTGGTTTGGAATACATTTCAGGCACAATAAAGTTACTTTTTTAAATTGCTCAACCTGAACATTCAAGTTTTTCTAATTATTTGACTCATCTAATGTAATCTTTGTTCATAATTTCAAGCAATTCATATTAACATGTACTGTAAGGGACGTTGCGTCCAAACAGTTTTTTGTCTTACGTAAGTTTACCTAGAAGTTGCTAAAAAATATCGATTTTGAGCCTTGCTATTCCATGGATTGTTTATTTTGTCGGCAAAGGTCAAATGTTTCACTATCACCGCAGTGCCTTCACCTACAGCAGTAAAGTTACATCTCGTTCACCTCAGTACCACAGAACAACTTTAGAAGTTCAGGAATGTGCTGAAGCGTAATATACCTCTGTTCATGCCCTCTACATTTTATGCAAAACCTCTTTGGTGCAAAACCTGCTTTTTAAAGTGGTATATAAATAAATAAAATAAACGTAAAACGTGTGCACGCCTCCATAGCTGGCAAAGTTGGGACAATAGAAATAGAATGAGAGTAGAACGGACATTGCCGTGGTCATGTAACCAGTTCAAAAGGGAATTGCACTCAGCGCTGTGCTTTGATCATAGAACGAGTTACATGGTCACAATTCTTTGCAATTACAATGTTACGCAATATTATTTTTTTCTGCTACACAGAAAAATGGCCACCGTTGTGACCATCCTGCAATGTTGATTTGAATGAGTGTCTGTTTTACTCTCATTCTATTTGTATGGTTGGATCTACACGTAAAGGCTACGGCAGCTACTGAGATACGAGACCACAAGGACTGTGATTGGCGATTGGTGATAAAGTGATACAATTAAGGCGTATATGCCCCTGAGGCGTCAATCCATTTAAAGTTGACAATGGTGACCTGATACATTATCTACTGGAGCTGCACAATGAGCACTGTGGTTGAATAGACTTCTAAGTACTCTCATTATGACCACAGTGTTATCACGCCTTGTACTTGTTGGTGTGAGGAATCAGAAGCAAGAGTGGATCAAATGGGATCAAGTGACTTCAAGCCCACTCACCGTCCCTATTGATCCCAGGGGCGAGACTGCAGGCCCGATTATCTCCCTACTGATAAGCTGTATTGTGCAAGTCATCACAATAGCTGATTGGTGGGCAGTTAGATCAACTGATGCAGCATTCCAGGTATGACCTGGGGTCAATGGTTATGTTTACCTTAAAAGAAAGGAGGAGCAGGGATTTTGTGAGTGTGTGTGGGGGAGGCTGTGCTTCCGGTAAACAGTAGCAGAATATAAAAGGTCGCCCCATCCCTCATTTCTCTGAACAGTCCATACGTGTTTTTAAGAGACAGACAGAGTCGACCCAGACCTTAACCATGAAGCAGTGTGTGCTGTTGTCGTTGTTGTTGGCGTTGGAGTGCGTGCACATCCAAGGTGCACCGGTGGAGCACGTTGGCAGGGAGCAAGGGTCGTGTGAAGACGCGCAGGCAAAGATGGCTGCAAAAGTCGCTCTCACCGATATCAACCAGGACCGGAAGGAGGGCTACATCTTCGCTCTGCACCGCCTGTCCAACGTGCACGTGACCCACCATGTGAGTCCATAAGAAGACATCATAATTGAAGTTAAAAGAAAGTTTGATTATCGCCCTACTTATCTTTCAAAATGGGGTTAAAATCTGTCAAAGCACTTTACATGTGTGTGACCATCAGATACCTTTGATATTAACCTTCTTCAAATATGTACCTTTTGTTTTTAAAGTGAAGAACTTGAGTACCGACTTGCCATCTTTTAAAGAAATATCTTTATGAGTAATTCTCAAGTTTGTTTTCATACAAGTAGACACACCAATAACCTCATAATAATAATGTACATCCTCAAATACCGTGGAGTCCAGTTATAGCAGAATTTGTACTTACAAAATCACATTCAAAAGGGCTTTGATTGTATTATTTATTATTTATTATAATTATATAATAAGTATGTTAATAAGTATTATAATATTTTGTATGGAATAATCTTGATTTTGTTTTCAAGTTTCAGTTATCTTGAGCAGC